>NW_026124210.1:0-37594 GCF_025177605.1 Cucumis melo
ACCCCCATTTATCACATGGGAGTCAAAGCAACCCGGCTGATAATGTCCTTCATTCACCCATTACATGAATTCACATTCAAGGGTCGGATTAGGAGTTTCATTCTCTCTTTCGGAATAAAGGGAGGGAACCTACTACCAAGGTTGTGATGATTACGCCTACGGTAACTTACCGTAGAACCGGAGGCAAGGGGCGAAGCCAAGCGACTTCAGAGGAGCGCAAATGGAGTCCGGACTAGCTTAATTACCTCCTACGCCTACGGTAACTTACCTACGGCAAGGAATGTCCTTCAGTAATTTGAAGGGCTCCTTCACAGTCGCTTCGCTTCGCGCCTACGCCTACGGCAGAAGCACGAATCTTGCATTGAGCCTCCTACGGCCTCCTACGCCTCCGGTCTTGATGATGACGATAGACTCTTACAAAGATTACTATGCCTCTCTTTCATTCTCAATGAATTAACTCACAAAGCATGAAAGAAAGAATAATGAACAAGGGCAGTAATCTCATCTATATGATTCAGATAGTTCTTGCTTTGTCTATCGATCTTCTTCTTTTCTTTCTCTTGAGAAAACCCAGCTCCCCGGGGGAGCGCAAATCTCTGTAGGAGTCCTTCGGACCAGTCAGTAGTGGACCGTCAAATATAGGTGCCCGGAGATGCCGGTAAAGGTCTGGCAGAGTAGAAAGCGATGGATAAGAAGACATACCTACGGCAAGGAACCTACGGCAAAGAATGTCCTACTAATTAAGCTAGTCCGGACCCTTAATTATCCTTTCCCATTCAGTTACTCTAGAAACTAAGAATGACTCAACCTCTGCCGAAAGATCTCATTCAACCTATTCCTCTTTCTTCTGAGAATACGAACTGACCTGACTCTCCTTTCTTCCGCAACTGAGAATGGATGAACGGATAGCTTGCTCAATCAGGAATTCCCTGACTCTTGATCTAGCTTATTCCGAAACCTCTCATACTCACTCATGAAACTCCATATCTGGCCCGACTCTTTCTTGTTTGAATGTGCAAGGGAAAGAGAAATCTTTGAACCTTGAATCACGTCTTATCGTACTCAGACTCTGCCTCAACGGAAAGAGAGTGAGACTTGTACTTATTCCGATCCGATACACAGTTGAGTAGGCCGATCACGAACGCTATTTTCATACAATAGCTTAAGGAAAGCCCTAACCCAAGAAAAAACTAGGTCTCGTATCCACTCTCTTCTCCCGATCCTTATTCCGATGACTCAGGACTATGAAACTTCTCCTTCAAGGGATGAGGCTTGAGGTCTACGCTGGAGACGGAGGAGTCGGCAGAGGAGAAAGGGAATAAGTCGATGTGCCGGGGATAGATATGACTTCCCCAACTAAGGATCTTCGTTCCCAAGCTTCTTCTTAGAAGTACGGATGAAAGAGATGAAAGAGAAGGGGACGCCGTCTCAAGCATGAAAACGAAAGTCAGGTCGGAAGAAAGGACTAACGGCTTTCTTCTTTCATTGCTTAAGACATTCATTCATTTCCAAAAGCCCGTAGGCTCCGGACTCCGTAGGAGGTTCTTTTAAGTAGGTAACTTTGCCGTAGGTAGCGCCTCTCCGCCCCGTGGGAGTCGAGTTATTTCATAACCTTCGGACCTGTCCGCTAAGCAAAAAGAAAGGTCCTCAATGAGAGGTTAATATGGATTTTTGACGACTGAGGACGGACGCATGAATTCCACTAATATTTGACTCCGGACCTCTTTGATCCAAAGATGAATATGTCCTTATCAATGAGACCACTAAAAGGGAGCCTCCTACGTCCTACGGACTCCCAGAAAGAGAAAGCCTAGGAGTCCTACGTAGTTTAAGCAGCCTTCTTAAGGAAGGGTCGTATCGTCATCATCTTCTTTAGTTGGGAAGTCAGATAGAAGAAAGACCAAACAAAGGAAGCTGCTTAGGCACGGCCGGGCCGAGCGTCAGCGAGAAGTTCTTCCATCTCATCAGACGAAGAGTACTCAGAAGTAGGGGCACACCCAGATCAAGAGGCCTTGTTCATTGACTTTCCGTTGAGGAATTCAGTCGAAAGGAATGAAGCCGCTCCACCGGTCCGTGGTAGTTTAATTGGTGTAGTATAAGAAGCTTGCGAGGATAGGAATATAGGGATTAGTGAGTTCCCGAAAGATTCAGCCTCAGACTTTGTTCATTGACTTTCTTTTTCAGTTGTTGCGGAAGGAGAAGTTCGTGCTCCTGTGTCGGATGCTAGCTTAGTTCTTCGATCGGGGTGTGTAAAGCAAATGATAAGAGATCCTTTTCTACCTAGTTTGAATTGCTAAAACCCCATAGAAGGACCATAAAGAATAGGAGTCTTCTTCAGATAAAGCTACGAAGGACCATCTTCATTCCCTTTCTTCAAAATGAGAGGAAAGCAAAGCGCCTCAATGAACAAGGGGTCTTTGTCCATTTGACCACCTTCCAAAGTAGGGAAAAGAGGAAAGCTCCTAAACCTCAAAATAATCGGATCATATTCTATTTTGATGCCTCATCGTCCGTAGTTTCATCTAAGGCCTACTAAACCTACTAAAACTTAAAGGAATTAAACCACGGACCGGAAGAAAAAGAAAGCCAGCCTAAAGAAGTGAAAGGAAGAATCAGATTCAAGTCATAAGACGATAGAGGAAGAGGAAAGCCTAAATCAGGAAAGCCTATGTGAAGGAGCCCTTTCAATTACAAGATGAACAAGGGCTTCTTTGCGGGGTTTGGCTCTTTGATTTATGTGTGACCCCTCTGATCCTATCCCCCTTGTTATGCTGCCCTCATTCTATTTCATTTCTCATTCTCACTCTTCTTGCTTCACTGGGCCATGCCCCATTCCCCCCTTCTGACCTACCTACTCTTTCAGGTCGAGCTTCCTCGCGGGCGGCTTCGCGGACTCTGAAATTTTGATTTCCGAAGTGACCTTTCGTACTCCAACTCTGATTCAAAAACCATTTTCCCAGGGTTTCAGCCCTCTCCTTTCAGTCGAGCCCTAGGCTTTTTTCTTCAGATTCCTTAAAGAGAAAAGAGAAGATTACTGGGTGGGTGGGACATGTATGGACCAGTAAATCCATCAAAAAGGGGCCTTAGGCCTTCTATAGGCCTTGGAATGAATAAGGCATGAAAGAGCTGACCTCCTTCCTCTTCTTGTGCATCAAATAGTTCTCGGTTACGAAATGAGAACAGTTATTCCTATTTCAGTCGTATCCTACCGCGTAGTGCGATCTATTTTTGGTCGCGCTGACTGAAACAACGGAGATCAGAAAGAGAAAGATCTCTAACCTCGCCCTATCGGAAGTCTTCCGCTTATTATGAGTTTGAGTACTCTTCCTTCCCTAGCTTCGGAAAGACTATCTCATACCGATTCCTAAACTGAGAATGAAAGAGAGATGCAAGCGTAGTGGGAAGACCTAAGAGGGGAAGCGCTTTAGGCTAGAAAAACTCAAGTTCAAGAGATGCTAACTGCGTATTGCGTATTCAGAACAGAATTGGGATTTCTTTCTTCTTCTCGAGCTCTTCCTCTTTATTTGCTTCTGCCTCAACGGAGAATTCTGACTTTGATTCTTGGAAGAACTCATTCCCTAATTTCTTTTATGGATCTTCATTTCTTTTCTTCTCAAAAAATACCGACCGGAATCAGACGGGAGCATATTCCAACCCACGAACTAGTCTTTCCCTTTTATAGAGCCTTCCCTAGCTTTGTCAACCGAGACTGAGAAGAGTCTGAAAATCAAGATCAAGCCTAGGCTGCCACTGCCTCAATGAACAAGGGTCTTCGCTTAGCCCCGAATGAGGACTCAATTTCGACTCCTTCTTCTCCGGAACGATTTTGATGCAATTACTGAATTTGATATCTTCCATAACCTTTCTAGAGGCCGAGGGCTCGATCTAGCTCATTCCCGACGAAGCACGGATCGAGCGGACTAGTGACTCATGGAGAGATCCCAGCCTATGGTCACCCATCAAAAATCAGAGGTCTCTTCTTCGAGGCAGTCTGCCCTTGCTTCTCAAGTAGGCTCAAAGATTCCACTATCAGAATATTGATGAATTTGAGGGTCCGAAGGCGGAGTAGGAGTCAGAAATCCATATTCATCTGAATCAATGAACAAGGACTTATCCTTATTTATTTTGAAAAGGAGTGCAACGAAGTTCATTCCACTGATTTCATTCCACAGGCAATGAATAAAAGTCAAAGACTTTGCGTAGTAGAAGGAGTCAGAAATCCATATTCACCTGAAAAAGAAAAGGAGGGGTTAGGTTATTCTTTATATGGATTTCTTTCGTTGCACTCCTTCACAGTCGTTTCGCTTCTCCCCTCTCCTTACTATTTGGAGAGCTATTTCTTCAAATAAAGGGCTCCTTCTTTTATGATAATACAGTCGTTTCGCCTCAAATTCTTTGACCCTCTCCTTATTATTTGGAGAGCTATTTCATAATACCACTCCTCAAAATATTTGAAATCAGTCGTTTCGCTTTCTTTATTCATCTTTGACCCTCTCCTCTCCTTATCAGTCGAGTTTCTTCGAACCTTCCTTATTTGGAGAGTTATTTCATAATACCACTCCTATTAATATTATAATACAGTCGTTTCGCCTCAAATTCTTTGACCCTCCTCCTTCCTTATTTGGAGAGCTATTGAATAATACCACTCCTATTAGATTCAGTCGTTTCGCTTCTCCCCTCTCCTCTATTTTGAGTCGAGCTATTTCTGAAAATAAAGGGCTCCTTCACAGTCGTTTCGCCTCAAATTCTTTGACCCTCTCCTTCCTTATTTGGAGAGCTATTTCATAATGCACTCCTTAAATAATACAGTCGTTTCGCTTCTCCCCTCTCCTTACAGTCGAGCTATTTCATAACCTCCGGACGACTCAAAATCAAAGGCTCCGTTAGGACTTGAAAGCGAAGTCCTTATTCTGCCACTGTTAAGGAGTGCAAGTTGACCTACTAAATAAGGAGAGGAGTTCACGAAGTCAAAAAGAACTAGCGATCAATGAAATTCAACTACCACGGACCGGAGAAGAGGAAGAGTTCAGGTCTCAGTTTCACCTTCATTCATTCAAGACAAGAAAGAAGGTCTTCTTTTTCTGACTTCTTCATTCTTGAAAGTGAGAGGATCTCGCTCTCATGCTGATCGGAGGAATGCCATCTTTCTTGCAAATCTATTTTCAGTCAGGGATGAACCTGCCTGCCTTAGACAGAGACGAAGCCTAGCGCTTCTAGCCTGAAGAAAGGGATAATCCCAGAGATCATCTTTCAAACCTGACTTTCAACTCTTTCTCGCCTAACTATCCATATTGTTGCCTTATGAACATTGATTTGCCCTCTCGTAGCTGAACTAGGGGAACTCTTAGCTACTAGGAAAAAAGACCACTGAATTGAATAAGAGTGGACAAGTTGCTTCCCTTTCTCTGCTTTTAGGCTGGCCTCTTCGATGACATTCCTTTCTTGGGTTCAGATTCAATCTCATCTCTCTCTCTTCCTGTCCGATATCAGCCATCACATCAAACCCTGTCGGATAGAAGCCTACCTACTATAACCGGCTCATCTCTTTACCCGAGTTAGACCACTAGCATCTTACCTTACATCAAGAGTCCCCTCCGAGTCCAAGTCTCAAGCTAAAGCAGCGGATATTATATCTATGCCAAAACACGGGGTTTCATCGACTTCCAATATTGAGTTTTTCAAAGGTTGCAGAGTAATAGGGCTGTCAAGACTAAGAAGAAGAGGTACCTGCTCGACCCTTTCGAAGAGATCTAGTTTTTCTGCTTTCAGAGGAGCGCCCTGGCATGGATTCCTAAAGGCTAAGAGCCTAGTCTCTTGACTCCCTTACCTAGCTTAGCTGCCTTTTCTATTCCTCTATTCCGAAAGGCTAAAGACCAATTGTCGGACTGACTCGTGTTTAGGGAATTCAATGTCAATTAGGATTTGGCTACGACCTGTCAACTAACTATTTCTTCTTCCTCTTAGAGAAAGTATGTAATTGTATTCTGGTCTAGAAATTCCTTTTTCATCAGAGGCGGTAGCGTAATCAGGTAATCCCCGAATGGAAAGAAAGTTCATAAGGTAATCCAGTAATCCCAGTAAGAAAGGCAAGGCAAAAAGGGGCATCCGCGGGCACACTGAGACCTCCAGCCAAGAGGAGTGAGAGAGAGCCCATTACCTTCTAGCCCGCTTACTGACTAAATAGTGAGAGTTCCATCCAAGCTGACAGATGGAAGGAAGGGAAGGAAAGACTCTATAACCAAAAGGCAAAGGCATTGGTCCTACCAAGCGTCCTACTAGGAATATAGGTTGAATGAAATTCTTCCTAGCAGTTTCAGAAGTGAATTGAATCACCCCCCTAATGTCTTTTGTTTACCTATTGGGGGATCGGGAAAGGCGATTAGGACGCGCCTGATTTTGGGAATCGAATTCCTTTTCTTGGATGCTCACGTGACCTGCTTAGGCCCTCTTCTCATTCTTACGGAAAGCCTTCCCCGCCTGCAAGGAAAGTTGTAGTTCATTCGCTAAGCGAGTACCTCTCTTTTCTCCCATAAAGCAGTATTATCCTAACCTCAGAATTAGAAGGATAAAGTGTACAAAGTTGACATTGGGTCCTAATCAAGACTAAGCTGATCAAGCTTGCTTAGCACAGCCCCCGAGTCAGGGGGGAGGCATAGAAGGAACTAGAAGCTCCGTTAGACGGAGCAGAGGAATCTTCACGCTTAGAGGAAGCAGAATCTGACCTACCCCCTACCTACCGCCTCTTCGATCCTTGGACCTTCACCTTTTTACCTTGTGGCAGGCGCACGCAGGTAGAAGGCAGAAGCATAAGTCAGCGGCATTCACCTGTTGATCAGCGAAGGATATAGCTAAAGAAAGACCTGCATCTGGCTTTCATTCCGACTTCACTAACCCGGAAGTTTGCTTATCTGTGAGCTAGCCAATATTTTCTTTCTATTTATAGCGTGCGGAGGTGTAGAAAAAGAGGGCGAAAAGGATGAGGCCTCGATTGGGACATGTGGTACGATCATAAGAAAGAATCGCAGATCAAGAAATCGGGGAAGGGAGATCCACCAGTCACACTGAAAGCAGTAGAAATAGCGAAAAGGGCAAAACAAGAGGTTACGAAGGAAGAACTCTCAGTCTTCATTGGAGAGATTGAATTGAACCTTTAGCTTTAGCAGAGATCAGGGAAAGTGCTAATAACGTAATTCATTCAAGAGTCGATCCCCTTCTCACTTTCAAGAATGAAGAAGTCAGAAAAAGATATAACTTTCACCTTTCACTTGAGACAATGAACTCGGAAGAAAAAGAAGCTATCAAGCTCTCACTTTCTTGTCTTTCATTCATTCAAGTAGCTTCGCTCCTTCAACTTTCAAGAATGAAGAAGTCAGAAAAAGAAGCTATCAAGCTCTCACTTTCTTGTCTTTCATTCATTCAAGTTACACGCTATCAAGCTTTTTCTTTCATTCATGAAACTCAAATTCTTTGAGCCGTCCGGAAAGTTCATATGTCCTTATCAATGAGAGGGTCCGGAGGCTGGACTGAAAGGAGAGCGAGACTGAATCAATGAAGAAGGCTCGACTGAAAGGCGAGGAGCGAAGGTACTCGACTGAGGTTAGGAAGGTTCAGAGCGAAGGTACTCTACGAAAAAAATATAGGAGAGGAGCGAAGCCACTCGACTGAGGTTAGGAAGGAGAGGAGCGAAGGTACTCTACGTTTCAAATATAGGAGAGGAGCTGAGGTTATAAAATAACTCGACTGAAAGGTTCTTTGAAAGTCGACTGATAAGGAGTCACAAAGGCTCATTGAACTCGACTGAGGTTAGGATCCCTATAGCTTTGAATTTGAAAGCATTTCAAGATTTTCGTAAGCGTCTTGTTTCGGAAAATAGATAGATAGATAGGAAAAAGGAGAAGAGAGATCTCTTCGACGCTACCGCCGGCCAAAAAGGGAAAGATTCCATTTATTGGAATTTCTAATTTCAGCATTCCTTGACTTGAAAGATTCCTTGACTTGCTAGAGAAAAAACTCTAGAAGATGTTTTGAGAAACTAGGAGAAATCCAAAAGGGCAAGCAAGAAAAGAAGCTGTGCTCAGGAGTTCAGGAGGAAAAGAACCAAGGTGATGAAGATAAGAAGATATATCCTTATTACCCTCTCCAAAAGCGAGACAGGAGAAAGAAATAACATAGAGCCCGAAGAGATAAGTTCTCGAATACAAGGACTCTTTCGGTGTACGGCTATAGTAATCGCACAAGAGAAGGACCAAGATGGGGAAAGACACCAAGACATAGCTGTTTTGAACGAAAATGCTCATAGAAAAAGCGCAAGAAAAAAGATAAGGGAAATCTTTCCAGAATGGCAAGGGAGACAATGCAAGGTCTCCTTTCACAAGGCATGGAATACCATTTGTACATATATTACAAAAGAAGACAAGGAACCCTTTGTCTGGGGAAGCTTTTCTAGAAGTCAAATTCTCGAGCAAGCAAGAGCCCGACAAAACCACAATGAGAAAGAGATTGAATTTGATATTGATAGCCCTTGGTACCGATCCTCCGACCTTGGTTTTCGAAATATAGGTACCTAATTTGATAGGTTTCACAAACTTTTATAGAGTGAAATCTCTCAAAAAGGAACCTAGGGACCGATCCTCCGACAGTCCTCCTGTTAGTGGAATTGACTGAGTCCTCCGGACTGGTAGATTTCAGAGTCCGGTATTAATTCTTTCTCAAGACTATCCAAAACAAAGGTATGCCTCAATGCCCTAAAAAAGAAGGCCGGTCGAGCAAGAGTGAGTTCATTCTTCTTAACGGATGAAAGAGCCGCAACTCCTCACTCTGGAAGGAGCTCCCCAAGCAATTTCTTCTCTTTACTTACTTCACGGCTCCCAGCACAGCTTCCCTCCTTTCCCTCGTCCGAAAAGGATTCCTCTCGGGGAGGTTACTCCGCGCCCTTTTCCTTCGGGGGTACGTGCCCTTTTTAGTTTAGTCTTTCTTTTCGGCCAAGGTCACATTCCTTGTTTCAGACGAGAAATCGAAAATTGGATTGAGTACATTATAAGCAACCCCTTTGGAAGTCGGAAAGAGCCATTTTTTGGCTTGCTTGCAGCAAGTTTTTTTGTCAAATCAATGGATTTTCCTTTTTGATCCTTTATAAGAAGCATAAATCGTTCGCACTTAAAGATAGAAAAAAGAGTGAGTTAGGCGCGTCCTACCGCTACGTGGGCTCATATTTTCGATTTTTCAAGACAAAAGGAAGACAAGAGAATAATCCCACTCCTAGGGGAAGTTCAAGTCAGAAGAAAAGCAAGCTTCTATTTTGACAGATATCAGTAAATAGAGTTTGAAGGCGAGAGGAGGGAAGAGCTTACCGACGACGAGACTTCTCTTTCTTCAAGATCAGACTCCGCGCCGGATCCCACTCCTGGCTGACTCTTTCTTCTGAGTAAATAGATAAAAGAAAGTTCAGTCATAATTGTCAGGTACTCTTTAGATTATAATAATGTCTTTGTCTGACCGAATCTTTTGCTAGCTTTCCTCAACCTATTCTTAGCCTACCGGTGACCGAATCAAATTCCTTATTCTTATGGCTTTTTCTCTTTTAAGGTGGGAAGAAGAATCAAGATCTACTTTCCACAACTACCCTGAAAGCTCATGCTTTCCTCAATCGATCTTCTCCTTCTCATTTTCTACTGGACGGAGACCAGCCAAGGTAAAGGCTTCTTGGGCGCATATGGAGCGCGCTTTGAGGAGTTCTTTCGAAAGAGATTGAGAGAGAAGATAATCTAATATAAAGATAGATCAAGCTAGAACTACCGATAAATTGAGTGAATCAATTATGTAATTTCTCAATATCGAATGTTCTCTGAGTTTCGCAGAGGAAGACTTTCAGTTTCATGATCTGTGAATGATCTCTTTCATTCTCTTCTTAGCTTTCTCGACTACTTATATCTTCTTTCTTCATATCAACTTCTTTGTTGAGAGGTGCGTAGCAGCAAGACCTACAGGGCATAAAAGCAGTCTCTTTCAATGCCGAAAGTGAGCAGGATACATTTCTTTTTTCTAGTCTTTCTAAAAGCTTAATACCGAGATCTGAGGCAATAGGCTTTTCGCGGTATTGAAAAGGACATTGACATCTTTCTTACCAACTCCGCAGAAGCCTTGAATGAGGCCAATCTAAGGCATGAAACTCCTTCTCCTTAAACTGATGTTGGCAAGAAGAAGACCTCAACGGCAAGATCAACCTCGGACTGAGGGGAAGGCGCACAACTCCGACAAGAAGCTTTCTAAGAAACTGATGCTAGAAGAACTGTCAGCTTCCTCTTACTAAATAAAGGTCCTCCGGTCGATCTATACTATACTTCGCTCAGAGTGATTGTGCGGGTAAGAATGAGAACTGAGAAGCCGTAGAAGGTTCAAATATGGACAGTCAAAAGGACGGTCTAGCCTATCAACTGGAGGACTCTTCCCTTTAAAAGATAGGGCCAGCCAAGGTTCAAAACCTTGATTGAAGAGCGATCTTATATGCGAGGAGTGCACAAATCGTACTCAATCCCGGCGCTTGAACGTGGAAAAAGGGTATTCTCGTCGAAAAAGAATGCTCATTGAATTAGACATGGGAAAGATAGCAGCTTTAGGATGCAACTAAGCAAGATTTCGCATCATATATAATCAAGAAAGAAGCACTGCCCTTTCAGCGGTTTCGCTTTACACGCTCCCTCCACCTCGTAACTCTTCCTTGGGGGCCAGTGAGTACGTCTGCTTTTGGAAAAGACTTTTTTGAGTGGGACTTGAGGATGTACCCTTTCTTCGGTTGCACAAAACGAAGGCAAAACGGTCCTGAGCATTCTTCCCCCTTCGTAATTCATATTCAAGGGAGAATGATTCGTATTATTTTGAGAGAGGCTGCCACAAAAGAAGCAAGAGCTGAAAGCACTTGTCCCCACAGGTGGATCTTAATCTACGGAAAGAAGGTCTCGCTCGTGTAAACCTCAAAATAATACGGAAAGCCCACCCTATTGCGCGCCAATACTGTGCGACTATTTTTTCATTACCCATCCCGGTCGGTCGGAATCCTTCACAAAGGTAATGAGAAAATGGTATCCGTGGCTAGAAAGTCTCCGGAGGTGCTAAGAAAGGACCTGATTTCAAGGCTCTCAATATTCTTTGACCCTTGTCTTACGCAAATGAAAACAAGGATTTATGCAAGGAAGAAAGTGAACCGAAACCCGCTCCGTGGGTTGACTCGATGCATAACCTTTCTGGTCTCTCGGGATGGATTCTTTCTTACCTTTTCACGCGTAAGGCTCAGAGGTTTCAGCAAAGACTCTCCTTACATCGCCTGATTCTCTCCCTAGGCTTTTTTCTTCAGATTCCTGACAAAGAAGTTGAGATTCATGAACAACTTATAATAAGATAAGAAAGCTAATCGTCGAATCTTTATCTGAAGAGAAGTCCAAAGAGAAGAGAATATGGAATATCAAGCCTAGGAGGCAAGGGAATAGGAGAGACTATCGGAAGGAAAGCCTATCCTCCGAACCTATTAAACCCTTAACCTACGGAGCTAGAGGAAAGCCTATCCTCCTTCGGAGCCTACTACGCTACAGGCAAGGAAGAAAAGGAAAGAAAGTCATAAAAGGAAAGCCTATCCTCTCGCACCTCTCCGGATCTAGCGGCTTTCTAGCACCTCTCCTCGGAAGCAGATTCGAATGACTAAATAGAGTTTTCGGGGAAAGCATATCCTCAGAATTCTGCACCCTCGTCAGAATACTCCTTCGCCCCCAACTCGATTTGAGATCCGGAACTTAGACCGCTCCGTGGGGTCCTACTGTCCTACGAACCCCAAGATCTCCTTCTTCCTCTCCTCCGAATGACTCTGTCTTTCGAGCTTATGATCTCTCCTGATATAACTCCGTCTCCTTGCCTCGCACCTTTCCTTCGTTTTCTCTTTCTAGCTCTTTTTCTCGACTTCTATCACGTAGTCTCGCTCCTCTCCTTCCTAACCTCAGTCGAGCCGCTTTGCTCCTTCGCTAATTCTTTGCTCCTACTCCGCTTTTCTTATGAATGATATTCGCTCTTTTTTTCTTGTTATTGTTAGTGGAGAGAGTCCTTCGCAAATTCTTTGCTCCTTGCCTAATGATAATTCATGAATAATATGGATTTTCTCTCATTCTTTTCTTTGGTTTTCATTCTTTGATTCTGTCTGAATGAGAAGATTCAGTGATCCACGTAGCCTTTCAAGAAGGACTTTCTCCCTTATTAGGAGTGGAACTCAGTCAATTCCATATTCACCTCCGGGACGAGTCAGAAATCCATATTCATCTTCAAGGTGCGAAGGAGAATCAAGCGTAGAAGGACAGGCGCAAAGAATTTGTGGAATGAGTCGCCCACGTAGCGGTTTTGATCTTTTAGAAAGAGTATTCCATTCCTATCCTTTATAATTTATAAACTAGTTATGAATAAAGGAGCTAAGGATATTTCATTCATAATTACTTGAGCACTTCTTAAGGATAGAAGGAATTGATCAGACTTGACTTCCAGAACAATGAGAAGGATCAGTTGCAAAGGGAAGACGAAGACTAGGCGCGAATCGAGAGGAAGGAGATTATATGTGGATAGGTCCTCTGGTTGAGCCACTTCCCCCCTTTCTCTTTGGAAATGCGAATGAAGGAGGCTCCGTAGGAGTTGAGGCTTGCTTCATCCCTCGCGCACGTCTGGAAACTCTTCCCTTTGAAAGAGGGTGCGCCCGTCGTTGTCGACTTTGCTTTTCGCTTTCCTTTCTTCTCCTTCAATGCAAGGATTTCATAATCAAATGTGGGATTTGACTTAACAAAGAAAAGAGCTTTGAAAGGACTTCCAAGATCTCTTGTTTCGAGAACAAAAATCAGAGATTTCCACAACCGGGGTGGGGCCGAAAGATTCTGGTGCCGACCTATAAGCGGTCACCAGGGGGGTCTGGCGGGCGATCTGGCTAGAAGGACCCGTGAAGATGTATCTGATTCAAAATGGGTGAGGACGAATCGCCATAAGACCAAGCTGAAGATTGGCCGAATGCACTCGGATGAGGA
The DNA here is from genome assembly GCF_025177605.1 of Cucumis melo. Taxonomy (NCBI): domain Eukaryota; kingdom Viridiplantae; phylum Streptophyta; class Magnoliopsida; order Cucurbitales; family Cucurbitaceae; genus Cucumis; species Cucumis melo. The sequence continues at coordinate 13,047 of NW_026124210.1, forward strand.
AGGACGGGGTGGACCACTATTATACAGAGCCTGATTCCCTTGTTTCAGACTCCGATGCCTCATTGGTGAGATAGATCTCGCAAATAGAAAGGCGAAATCATGGATTGAAGACCAGGGAGGCCGAGCGGGTTCCCCCATTAAGGAAAGACCAAAAGATCGACCCGCGGGGGCCGAGAAATAGGCCGAGTGGGAAAGATCTCATTCTCACTCTTAGTCTCACGGGAAATTGGGTTGGTCCTAATGGGTTGAGCATCATTCTCATCATTCGTCAGTTGCCAAGGCCGCTTCTTCTAACCTCTCAATCTAGACCGCGGAGATAGGAATGGAATAGATTGAGAAAAGATCAAAAGGGTCGAGCCTGAACTTACGATCCTTCCTCTCCTTAATATAAAAAAGAGTAGAACCTTGCCTTCTCAAGACTCAGGGGTTATGAACACAAGTCCTTAGAATCAATATCAATCCCATTGGTCGATTCGGAAGAATGATCATTAATGAGCGGCCGATCTTATGATTCAAGGACCCCCCTTTTCATTGAAGATATTCAAAGGGTAGGAAATGTCAATGAACAAAGGGTGGGGCATGAAAAGGAGTCAGTCCTTCATGAACCCACGGGATTAAACTACCACGGACCGGGGCGAAGGTCGGCGAGTGAGTCAACTCCTTCTCCGCCTCTTCCAAATGGACTATAATCCCCGGTTTTCAGAATTGGTCAAATCTCCAAAATGAATGATGAAAGTTTGCAAGGGGCGAATAGACCCGTGTGAAGGAGCCCAGGTAGCGGTGGAGGAGCAGTGAGAGAGATGGATCCAGAGATTACCCTTAATGAAATTGGTAGACGCCTGAATTGGTATCCTTTTTCGATTCTATGACTGGGCAATCCGTATGAATATCCTTGAATTACCGCCTCAATGAACAAAGGCTTTCAAAGATTCTGAGAAATCGAAAAATCGTAGCGGAAAGAAAGCCTACGGCATAGTATTTTCATATTTTTTCAAATCATATAAAAGTCAGTCAAGAAATATTAGAAGGTCGCAAAAGGAGAAGACAAGATAGGCTGAAGACATGAAATTCGCTCACTTAGGGACTCGACTCCTCTCCAATCCAACTCGATCCGGTCAATCTGGTGCAAGGGTTGCCCGCCGAAAGGGAGAGTGAATCTTTGACCTCTTCTACTTCTTCCCGAAACTGCTTCCTTCTTCCTTTTTCTTTCTAGTTCTTCATGTGCCTGGGATTGATTCTTTCTTCCTTCTCGTTATAGAGAACTATTAGAAGAGAGGGATCGCAGATGAGATCGAAGATGGGAAAGGAAGGAGCTTTGGGGAGAAATCCTGTTCCCGAAGCGCTTGCAGCCTCCCCTCCCAATCCTCGACCCCTCAGTCTGAGCGAATGCGCGCTTCTTTCCGAGCGCAATCAATGGGAAAAGGAGGGATGGCAATTGGCTGAAATTAAAGGTATAAGCTTTGGAATGAGTAACTTCACTCACTATTAAGCTTCAACGAATCCGCTTCAAATCTGTCTCCCCAACTTCTAAACTCTTTTGCCCGGAGATCGATCCTTCGCTTCAACAGGTTTCCGTTAGCGCCCTGCCTTATCTTGAGCTTATTCTGTCTTCTACGAACCCTTGTTCATTCAGGCTAGGCTTGATCTTTCTTCAGTCCTCCTTTCTCAGTTTCCTGTAAGATCTCGCTCAATCCGATTCCAGCTGAGATCAACCCCAGGCAACCGAATCTGCAGATGAAAGGGAAAGGGATCCCATTCTTCAGAATTCCCGCTCCGTGGGGTCGGTCTTCCTATCGGGTCCCTATCTATTGCCGCTGCGCTTTCTATGCCTCGGACGGAAAGAGGAGGGGTTCGCCTTCGGGGTTTGGCTTCCTCGTTCAAGATCTGATTCCTAAATCAGTCGTATTCGTCCAGTTCAACTGGCAATTCTGACTCTCACTCTTTGGTCGCGCCCTTCGTTCACTCTACTGATAAGAAGCAAAGGCTAGATTCAGATGAAAGAGAAAAGCGTGAAAAGGTTCTTTTTCTTGTGGTTCATTTCTTCTTCCAGCCTTGAAGGGGAAAGAAAAGAGATGATCCCAAGCGAGCGATGCGACCAGAGAAGAAGCTTTGTGCCGACCCTACCTTCGTCCTTCCTCTCTCCCCCCTGTGCTAGGTCGAGCTTCTGCCTCTGACCTCTTTGCTTTGTCTGGATGGATGAGACTCCCGCCTTGTTCTTCATAGGTAGTGCCTTTGTCTGAGTTTGTGAGGAGAAGGAAGTCGTAAGGTTTCCACAACAGGGTTATGGGACGGGTCATAGACCAAAACCCTTGTTCAAAGCATATGCGTACAGTACCTTCTCCACCTTCAATTTGAAGAAAAGCCCTTTTCGCTTGTTTTTCCACTATTTACCCGTCCAAGGATAAGTTAACGTATCTGATGATATCAGTCGTTTTTTAGTGGGGCTGATTTTCATAAAAAACTTGAAGCTAGCATAGGCCAAAAGTTCATAAATTGGCATTTGCCCTGGGAAATGACTGAAAAACCAAAAAGAGATAAGAGCTCCGCGAAAGTGCTCAAGATTCTTGAATAAGAAGAATCAATGAACAAGGGGTTTCTCAATATATTGTTATCAAATTAGATATGAGTTTTGAAACTCAATGAAAAGAATGTGCGAAAGTCAGAATCAGCCTGTTTTTTGATGAATTGAGGCGGTCAAATCTCCTTGTTTAGTAATCACCCCTAGGTCGAAGGGTACCAGGGGGGGTTTGGAACGTGGAAGAGAAGGAAAGATCAGATCTTGAATGCCCAAAGGCCGACGGCCTGAGATATGGAGTGCCTCGTCCTACTTTTTACCTGATGAGATCCGCGATCCGATCCTGGTTGGGGAGTTTGTATCTCGTGCACGAGTTTCTTTGTCTATTTCATCCCGTATTTGATCCTACGAAAAAAACCCCACTACTGATAAATGGGATTGAATGCACAAAGAATGAAAGAAAGAGAGATGCGATATTCCTTTCTTCTCATTCATTGAATAACAAGGATAAAAGAAGATGAACTCAATGAAACCTTTCATTCTCAATTTCATCATAAATTCGATTGAGAAATGTAATAAGAGAAGAACTCCTCATATCGGTAGTTGTGTGGCGAAGAATCTCGATCGGATTCTGATCTTGATTAACCTACTATTTAGAAGAAAAGATCAAAGGAATAAGAAGATAAAGATCAAGCCTAGCGAAGCGACTTAAGATAAGAGGATCAACTATCGGAAACCTACTCAAATACTAAAAGAAAGGAAGAAAAGGAAACTACTTCAAGTCTGAAAAGGAAGATCGAGCCCTCGGCCTACTTAAAGGAAAAGGCTCAAAGAATGATCGATGAACAAGGTGAGAAGAATGATCGAGGAGTAGGATAAGCTAGTCCGGACCTTATGAAATAACTCGACTGAATCAATATCAATGAACAAAGAGAAGCGACTGGAAAGGAGTCCGTTAGGACTAGAAATCTCTGAATTCATGTCTTAAGGCAATGAATCAATGAACAAGGCGATCAGACTGATCCTTTCTCGTTTTTTCTTGCTAAATCTGACTTTTTCGAATCTTTCTATATAACGATAATTGAGTGAAAAATCAGGCATTTGACTTTCAAATTCTTTGAACCTCTCTTTCTCCGCGACCACAAAGTAGAACTCTCATCAAAGTCTGTTCATTTCTTTGATAGGCTTGATTCTTTCATTGCGTTTTCCCGTCTTTTTTTCCTTCTTTTTCTTCCTTTTTCTCATCTTTCTATTTAAACGAAAATAGAGAAATTTTTACATCTTTTTCATGAAAAGTTGCTACTTTATAGGCCCAAAACCTAGCATTTTCTGGGAATTCACTCTAGCACAAAGATGTCAAAAATCTAGCTCTTCAATCTAGCAGATTAATTTTGAGCTTCTTTCATTCTCAATTCATTCATTGATTTGTTTTTATTTGGAGAGTTATTTCATAATACCACTCCTTCAATAATGAAGTCGTTTCGCCCTCAAAATTCTTTGACCCCTCTCCTTCCTTATTTGGAGAGCTATTTCATAATACCACTCCTATTAATATTATAATACAGTCGTTTCGCCTCAAATTCTTTGACCCTCTCCTTCCTTATTTGGAGAGCTATTTCATAATGCACTCCTTAAATAATACAGTCGTTTCGCTTCTCCCCTCTCCTTCCTTATTTGGAGAGCTATTCATAATTGCACTCCTTAAATAATACAGTCGTTTCGCTTCTCCCCTCTCCTTCCTTATTTTGGAGAGCTTATTTCTGAAAATAAAGGGCTCCTTCACAGTCGTTTCGCTTCGCGCCTCCGGACGACTCAAAATGATGAGAGGGTCCGTAGTAGCTTAATTAGAGTCCTTCCTTATTCTTCCAACTAGCGAGAGAGGGAGCAGAAAGGTTTTCTGTCAGGTTTCTTTTTCCCGATTCTCTTGATTTCTGAGTTTTTCGTCATGAGGTTATGGTATATGGCTCAGCTCCTTGAAGGGAGCTTCGGGGGGGCTAGGGAGCGCTAAAGACGCTCACCTTCGGGTTAGTTCTAGATTGCCCCACTATTGTTAGCTATTGAAGCTCCTATATTATCTTATCATTTGAATTTCTCTTTTGAAAAAAGGGGATTTTAAGTCAAAGTGTGTCCTGTTGTGAACGAAAGGAATCTTCGGAGATTCATTTGACTTACTCTTTCCCCAAGCCGAAAGGGAGGAAAGAGCTAAAGTCACACCCTCATTCCCAGAATTCGAGGGGAGTCAGTGCTGGGTCACCTTCCATAAGGCGTGGGGATCGCTCTGCTACTACGTCACCAAGGAAAACAAGGAACCCTTCGTCTGGGGAGAGTTCTCCCTACAACAGATTCTGGGCAGAGGCCCAAGCAAGTACAAGGAAGAAGACCGCCTTCCAAAGTGGAAGGAAAAAGACGATGCCAGTGGACTACGTCCTTCGGAGACTACGGGATACACGAGGACGTGGAGCAGCGTCTTAAAGGATCCACAGCTGAAAGGGGTCTTATGGGTAAAGTACAATATCCTAGAAGACTTCTGGAGGGAATTGAAGAATGAGAAAAGTAGGGAAAGCACTTTAATGGAAAGAATTGCCAATTACCTATGGGAGCACGGATGGCAACAGGCCTACGAACCGGAGGACCTTGGCCGAGAAATTCCTTCTTTTGGATTGGCTTGCGGTCAACCGCGTAGTGGGCTCAAAGAGGCCTATAAAGACAAGGCAACTCTTCGTTTATGGCGAACCGAGTACCCAAAAAACCCTACTGATCTGCATGCTGCAGCAGGCTCTGAAGGTATACACCACGGGTTTCAAGAAAGACTGACTACTCGGGTGCGGATGACTTCCATGATCTATGGGTACTGGACGAATTTCAGGACCACTCCGCAGAGAAGACTCTCTACGAAGAAAAGCCGGGGGCCTACCTGAATCATCTTCTTCAACTCTTAGATGGGCAAAGATGTAGGCTCGAGGCTAAGTATGAAAGAGTCTTTCTCAAAAAGAAAAAGGTTCCCATTATTCAAAGAAATAAAGGCAAGGACCTACCCTATCTTTTTAGGAAGACGGGACCCTGGGCCGAAAGGATCTTCCCTCTAAAGTTCCACTCCCATCTGAAAAGGATTGAAGAAGAAAGGATTGTTTCCACCGCGTAGTGGGGGTGGTGCATACGAAAGAAAGAGAGCGGCTATTCTCGAGGCCCAGGGGGGCACCACCACTGGACAAGAACTGAATTCGATGTTCAGGAATTCTTCCTAGAAGAAAAGTACTATCTGCGTATGGAGGCATACGAGGTTATTGGGCTTGCCCCAGATCTTGCTACCAAAGGATGAAATTTCTCCCTCCATTATCAGGAGGAAAGGAGGGGAAAAGGACCCTATTTATCTACAGATTACCGAGGAAATCCTCCTCGAAAGGTGTCAAATGAACCTACTCGCCTGTGCTCTAATACCTGTTCCCAGGAGGCCAGGGCCAGGCGGACGCAAGCTCAAAAAAAAACCCACCTATACAAAGGAGAGAGGGAGGGGAAAAAGGGGATTTCTCATCCAATGGCCCTTGATTTATTCAAAGAAAGAGAGGGAGGGGTCAAATCTTTTAATCAACTTTGAAGCAGAGGAGCCGGTCCTCAGTAGCTTCATTCGGAGCGGGGAAATTGAAAAAGGAAATCGAAGGAGAAGAAACAAAGGATCAGGGCACGAGGCTGATCATCGGACGAGAGACGGAGCACGAGCACGCTTAGCAGCTTTTCTTGGGAGTGGGGGCCACTCCTTTTAGTGAGGACACTCCTTTTTCGGGCTTGGGGAGAGGGGGGCTCCCTTGGGGATTCTCGCAATTTGGGAGTGAGGACACTCCTTTTTCGGAAAGAGTAAGAAAGATAAGGGTCTCGCTGGGGAGTGAGGACACTCCTTTTTCGGAAAGATATGTTTAAGTAGTAGAAGCAGAAAAGGAGTTTCACGGCTTTCCCAAAATCACTCTACTCTGGGCTTCGTCTTGATTCCCCGCACCCAACTGGTAAAGCTTCTAGCCAAGAAGACGATTCTACAGACGATTCCATATCGTCTGATCGTCTGATCGTCTTCCGAATCGTCTTCTAAATCTCATATTACATTGAACCTTGCCTCCAGTTCTTGTCTTTGATTAAGGGATCTTCCCTTTATTCCGATCCGATAAGGTAAAGCAGCTTTCTATCGATCCGCACCCCCTATGGCTCCTCGGAGATTCTTTGCCGTAGGTTAGAAGCCCCTGTTCATTTCTTTCCTTTCCTCCAGCTAAAGCTTCGCATACTAATCTTTGTACTAGTCCTTATAATCATCAAAACCTTGCCTACGGTTCCTTGCCGTGTAGGTGCCTTTAAGTAGGGTTCAAGTGGGGGAATGGCTGATTTGAGGTTTGGGTTCATTCTCATTCTTTCGAGTCAAAGACTCTGAAATCAGCTAGGGAGTCCCCTTCGACCGTATTAACAAGCAAAGCAAGGGTCAGACATCAGACAAAGAAATTACCCCACGGAGCCGTTTCGGAATGAAAGAGAGAGAGGGAAGATAAGAAGTTAGTAGCTCGACGTTCAAGGAGAGGAGAAAGGTGAGACTATAAGAAGAGGCATCGGAATGAGACCAGACCGTGGTGCCCTTCCTTGCTGCTCACGTTGGCTTGGAGCCCTTGTTCTGTATAAGTCTTCCATTGAAATTTCATAAGTTCAGTTAGAATCTCGGAATGAGTTCCCACAAGGGGAATGAGAAGGGGTCAAGTTCCAGATCTCAAGGGGAAAGCCGCTTCCGGGCTCAGAACAGTACTCTATCCCCTTATGTTTATGTAGATAAGTTCAAGGGAATAACGTAGGGGAGGCTGGCTGAATCCACCGAGGTTAGCGGTGTTGAGGTGCGAGAAGCTGCTCGACTTAGAGAGGCTCAGATCAAGGGAAGGCCTCAGTCTTAGGGGAAATTCGACAATAAGTCAGAGGCCTTGGCTTATGCCGGAATGAAAGACGCACGGACCGGGAGGTGTGAAGGCGCGAAGCGAAGCATGAACCTACGGCAAGTTACCTACGGAAAGGAACTGGAGGCAAGGAACCTACTAAACCTACTTAAAGGAAGCGGAGGAGGGGAGGCAAGGAAGCGGAGGCAAGGTTCAATGTAATATGAGATTTCTCAGACGATTCGTCCGAAGGACTCTGAAAGCCTTCCGATTCTTTCATTCCTCGTTAATGAGTGAATTGTGCTTGCTTTTATTAAGAACACATATACAGGGAAAGCCTATAAGAAGAAGACAAGTCTTCTCCGGCGTAGTGCTTGAATTTCCCTATTAGGTTCACAGTATGCTTGGTTTTCTTTTGGTTTTCATTCTTTGAATTGGACGTGAATGAGAAGATTCTTTCAGTGATCCACTACCGAAGCAGAAGGACTCCAATAAAATGAAATGAACAAGGTTCAAAGCTCAGAATATTCCATTGACTGAGTTCCACTCCTTCAAATTCAAAGGATAAGGACTTTCGCTTTCTCTTTATTCAATGAGCTTTGATCCTTTCAGATGAATATGGATTTCTGAAACTGAAATAAGGGTCCGTCTCATTGATAAGGACATATGAAAAGCGGGTTAGTGGAATGAATGAGTCCTTCGGACGGGGCAAGAATCTCGGTAGTACGAAGGGGAAGGAGAAGAGATATCTGGCAGTGGTTTGGTTCTTCGGATCGATCACAGATTCTCCGGCCCCGTCCTTTGTTTGGCTTCCACGGAAGTTGACCTCTCTTGTTCGAAGTTACTCATCAATCTTGAAATGGCACTCATGTAAACTTCTGCCTCTAGGTCCCCGTTCAGGAAGGCATTTGGAACATCTAATTGGGAAGAGAGGCCAATCTCGATTCGCTGCAATAGAGAGCAGGAGACGAAGAGACTGAATCTTGGCTACCGGGGTGAGGTAAATAAGGGCTTCCTCGTAATCGAGACCATATCTTTGAGTCAAGCCTTTAGCTACTCTACTAGCTGTACCGACCCTTTTCCTCCTTTCCTTTCTTTCTTTATGGATCTTCATTGAGGCCAACTTTCTCTAGTTTGAGAAGTCAAAATTCTATTTAGGTCCGTGGTAGTTTCATTCCATAAGAAAAGATAGGGACAAGACTGCATCGAAAGGGAATTTAGACGAGAGAGCTCTTCCCTGTCCACTATACCGTTCACCGGAAATCCGAAATGGACTAATGGATGAAAAATGGGCGAAAGGGGGTTGCTCGCCCGACCCTAGGCTTTCTCTTATCATTCCGATCATTCGATATAAACGGCTTTACCGCAAGTTCAGATTTGACTTTCAATTGAGGAGAAGGGCAAAAGGTTGGCTCGGAGAAAGAAGCGGTCAGAGGGACAGGTGGAGTCTGACCATCTCTCTCAGAGAGAGCAATTTCACAAAACCTTCTTAGGGCGAGCGAGAGCAGGGGAGGGCTACGCACGCAAACAATGGTCTTTCAGGTCACAGTTCGAACCATAGGATAGGCTAAGACGAGCAAGGCAGAAAAACTAGATGCCTTTTAGATGACGAGATGCAGGGGCTTGCCTTAGGACAGAAACTGCTGATATCCGAATGGTGTACGGAGCTGCTGACCCTCAGACTGAAACTCCATCTGAGATCTCAGTCAGTTCGGCTGGATCGAGAGAATAAGGATAGGCATGATCGAAAGAGCGGAAAGATAGTTGGAAAGAACTAGCTCTGGCTTTGTTGTAAGGAGCCACTCGATTGACTTAGAACTAACAATTGCCTCTACGGAAGAAGGAACTCCTGCAGGATGGCCTGTGCAACCCGCTACGTGGGAAAGAAGGGACCTAGGCGGCTTTCGGTACTGATTTGAGGTTGATTTAAGTAGGCTCCGGCCTTGGGGGCATAGCCTTGCCAAAGAATGAGGAAGAGGATCATCATCTTTTTCTTAGCACTTTTTGTTCTTTTCGAAAGAGTAGGAGTAGAAGGGCGAGTTCGGTTCAAGAGGGCCCCGACTTCGCTACACTTGCTTATAGAAGGAAATTCCCACTCTCAGGCCCTCGTACTACTGACTTTGCACCAGATTCAATTGCAGCCTCGGCCTCTGCACTCCTCGATCATTCTTTTCTTTGCTTGAATTTGAGGTTCATGAGAAGAGTCAGTGATCCACTACGCCTTTCAAGAAGGACTTTCTCCCTTATTAGGAGTGGAACTCAGTCAATCCATATTCACCTCCGGACCACTCAAAATAGATAGGAGTTTTGTATAAAGACTGTTTTTGACTTCCATTCCAACAAGAAAAAGGAATCTTATGGAAAGAATAGTGTGAGAATATGAGTCCCAAAGGGTACTTTGAACTTCATCGGTCAGAGTGGAAGAGCCGACGGAGCCTCCACCGGCCGAGTCTCATGAATCAAGATCTTTCGGAAGCTACTGGAGTTTAGTGAGATGTTATCAGAAGAAAAGCAAATCAATAGAATAGAAGCTTTTCAAGAAAGCTAGTTCCGACACTGATCTTTCGGGGAGGATACAAGAACTCAATCTACTCCAGCGTCTACTTAAGAAAGAGATCGTACGGGGGTGGAATCCTTGATTTCAGAAAGATGCCTTAGTGGAGGCGATAGGGGAAGGAACCCAAGCAGTGGACCGGGGGATAGGAAGCATCTCAAGGTAAATAAATGAACAAAGAGGCCTTCAGCCTGAATCTCAAGACATCCGACACAGGAAGCACTAAAGCAAAGCTACAGCTTCTGAATCTGCCACTAAACTGCTGCCACTGAAAGGGATGAAACTGGTCTCAGAGCGGAAGGAGGCGATCAGAATTTGAGAAAGGAGATGCGAGCCAGGAAGTGCCCAGCGCGCCTTTTTCAAGGGTTCACCCCGTAGTTAGGAGCAAAGAATTTGCGAAGGCGAAGGACTAGAAATCCATTATTTTTGAGCCCGTAGAAGGCTGAGATATTCTTTTTTGTAAGATAAGAAAAAGAAAGCGAAGCGACTGAATCTAATAGGAGGAGTGCCAGTCCTGAATCCTTGCGGTGCATTAGGAGGATTGGCCGAAGGCTGATTATTTGACTTCTCCGCCTTTTCGATCATTCTTTGAGCCTCCTCAATTTCTGAGAGCCTTGTTTTACGGGAAAGCTGATAACCTACCTATGAGATAGTCTGAATACCTATGTCAACTAGGGGGAAAACCCTATCTAAAGCCGGCTGGTCGAGCTGGAGATGATGAAAGGATGGTATTACTTCTTTCTTCCGCACCGCAGAGTGGGAATACTCTTTTTCTTTCAAACCGACGATCCGAGATGATGAGCAAAATCTCAGAATTTCTCCTAACCCCGATCGGGCCATGAAACTGAAATAGAGAGGGGTGCCCTGACTACTACTCGGAGTGATAGCTTGAGACATATTCAGGACCTAAACATCTTGTTCGGAAACTGAGCCTTAGTATCCTATTCAGACGGCTTAGTCCTTCTTCTTATTCATGTTTGGGAACGGAAAGAGAGAATGAAGACAGATTTTCTTTCTCTTTGTGGAGGAAACTAGCTGATCCCTACTGTATCAGCTGCCACTGGTCCTCGGCCGAGGAGGATTCCTCGAGCTATTCAAAGCGCGTAGTGGGCCGCAGAGTGGGGTCTTTCCTGAACCCTCGTGAACTCGGAAAAGCTGCTGAGCTGAGCTTATTTATCTGATTATTGCTTTCGAGATTTGAGAACCTTCCCTTCCTCTTTCAGACTGAAGATCTGAAACACGGTAGAGCCTGTCTCCTCAATGGTCTCGCCGCTGCCTTCTGGTTCTTCCTGGGGGTCTGCCCCTGCGCTCTACTCTCAGAAGTGGCTTTCAGGTCCTCGAAAGGTTTGGATTGAAAGTTGCTTGATCCATGCTTTTCTTAAGGACTCCCTATAAATATAAATCAGATATCGGATCCTTCATTCGTGACAAAGAAAGTGCACGAGCATTGACTGAGTTATCCCATGAGTTCAAAGGCTTGTTGGTTAGCGTACGAGCAGATCGGCGGATTTCTCATCCTACCACAGGAGCACGAACTTCTTTTTCCACAATTCGAACTACTTCTTTTTTTTCTGAAAGAAGAAGAGCTAAAGCAAGGACTGCTGGGACGGATCCGAAGCCGATCTTGCAAAAAAAAGTCTTTTCCATCCATAGGATGTACTTTTCGTCAGTTACGAGCGAAATCCAGATTTATAACAGAGGAGAGGAGCGAAAGCGGCTCGCCGACGATAGGGGGAGAGGACCGAAAGCGGCTCGAATGAGGTTAGGAAGGAGAGGAAATATTGAAAAAAGATCGGATTAAGCTATCAAATCGAGAAAGAAAATCTCTTAAGAAAAGAAAGAAAATCTCTTAAGAAAGAAAGAGAAAATCGATCAAGAAAAGAGATCAAGATGCCGGATTAAGCTAGAAAATCGAGAAAGAAAAGAGATCAAAAGATCGGATTAAGCTATCGTTATCGCGGTCGGCGTCGTAAGCGAGTCTTTCGGAGAATCTACCACTCCTACATGAGAGTGTTTTCACTCCTAACTATGACGCATACACCCTATCCTATGGATGGAAAGGACTTTTTTCTGCAAGATAGACTACCGGAGTAAGGTCCGAGAAAGTGCATGCTTTTTGGCACCTCAAAATAGACCGAAAGGAGTAGAGGAAATATGAAAAAAAATGTCGGATTAGTCTATCGTGGATTCTTGCAAGTAAGGGTCATGTTCATGAGGAAATCCTAGGAAAATCTCCCCTTCGATTTGGGTTTCCGAGGTTTCGGCTTCGCGCACTAAAAAGGGGTAGTTATATAGTTTGTTCGCCCAGTGCTCAAGTATGCCCTCCGGGTCGACGTCGAGCATTAAAAAAGCTGCTTTTTTGGGGTTAGTTGTCTCTGCAGGATGTATTGGCCATATGGCCCAGTCGGGTGTGTCCTCGTAGGGAAGCCTCAAAATCCCACCAACTTTCTCTTTCTTCTAGCGAGCTTACGCTTTTGATTCTCGAGATCCCCTCTGTATTTTGGTAGGGTTAGGACTGCAAACTTTAGTAAATTCATACCCATTTTCTTTAATAGAGAGAAAGGGACTTTTAGATATAGTATATGGACCTCTTTTGTGTCCTTTAGGAGCAGGAGTGGGCTTTCTTCAAGGCCCTCGAGATAGAGCAACAGACTCGGACTTTTTCGGAGTTGACCGCTTTTTCCATCTACTTTATTGAATCTCATTCTATTTGAGTATTGGGTCAGGGTTTGTTTGGAGATAATAGGAAGCCCGTAAGCACATGCAGGAATAGAGGGTGGCAGCGATTCTTCCCTCATCGAGGTCTGAACAGTGGGTTTGAGAGGAATGATCCTCTTCGATAGTGGGCTCTTTTCATCTTTGAAATTCCAAGGTAGCGAATTTCCTATTAAAAATAATGGGGACATTTGCTTTCTTCAGTATGGTCCTTTCGTACTTGGCATCTAGCCGGCACTCTTGCACCATCGAGCAGGGTAAGTCAAGTCTCAATGCTTATTCCTTTTTCATATTCATTTTTATTGGAGTCATCGGTGAATTCATCTATTGACCAAATATCGAAGTAGTCGTGAGCCCCGGAGAAGTCATTCCTTCTGTGCCCTACGGAATAGACTCTTAGCCCTATTTTTTTGTAGGAGGTGAAATCAAATTTTTTGGGCCTTGGGCGGTCCATAAATAAAGAGCTGTCTGGTTTTTGAGCCCTCGTTCAAAAAGTCAATTTACGGCGATCCAATCTATCGCGAAATATTTGTCTTTTATGTCCTCCGGCAGATACTCTTTCGGCCAGCCTCTTTTTTGTAAGAAGTCAACCAGAATCCCCATGGGTGATTCCAGCTGTGCTTTTATGCTTTGTTCATCTTCCCATAAATTTCTTATAGTTTGAGTACTTAAGTAGCAATAGGTCGGCTAGCTCCGGGTCTTTTCTTAAGGCGAGAAAATCATTACACTGTCTCAATTTAGCATAGATTCGTTGATTTTTTGTCTTCCCCAGTTTCTGGGGTGATCTTTCTAGTGCTCTTGTGATCTCGGGCGGCTTTTGCTTCCGCGAGGACCTGGTTGATCGTAAACTTGCCCCAAACATAGGGTGCTTTGTCTTGTTTGGTGATGTACGCACAGAGGCTTTTCCAGGTTTTATGAAAGGAGACATCGCATTGCCTCCCTTCCCACTCCTCCAAGGCTTCCCTGATTTTTGCGATAGCCTGATTTTTGGAAGCGTTCTCATTCAAGACGGCGATGTGATGATGTATTTTTTCACCGTCTTGGTGTCTTTCCTTCGCGACGACAATACAGACACAGTCAAAAAGTTTCCTGATCCGCTCTTCCATTTCTTTTGGCTGCACTTTCCGCCTTTCGCCTTTTTCTGATTGAGACAGAGTTAGAAGGATCAATTTCCTTATGTGTTTTTTGGTCATGGGGTACTTTCTCTTTCTGAAACTCCCGGCGCAGCTCTTCGCTTGCCTTTTTTAGATTTTGTTGACTTTCTCAAGTTTTTTTTGAAAGAAAAGAAAATCGTTTTTCCAGAGTTTTTATCTGGCAAGGTATGGTAGAGAAAAAGAGAAAATCAGACTGTCTCCTCTGTTTATAGAACCTTCGAGGAATCTAGAAAGAACCCGAAGGCAGAAGCCGAAGTTCGTGAGGCTGAATTCTAGCAATCCCGAACCATAGCAAAGCTCCCTTCAAGGAGCTGAGCCAATATACCCAACCTCATGACGCGGAGAAGATAGGGAGGTTGAGAAGGAGAGAAGGAGTAGGTGAAAAATCAGGCTTTAAGCAAACTTTTCTTTCCTTCCTTTTCATTTTCTTTCTCCCCTCTCGCTATTAGAAAAGCAGTCATACCGCCCCGTGGGAATACGAGAGAGCGGACTCCTCTTCTGACCTCCTACCCAAAGCCCTAACCCGACGAGAATAGTGCATGCTGGACTCGGCCGGTCGGGATAGACTGATAACGGATCCTTCTCATGAAATCAGTCTTTTGACCTCATTCAGTGCCAGAGAAGAACTGATCTTCTTCCTTTCCTCCTCGCGACTCTCCCGCGTAAACGATCTTCCCTTTCTCCTCTCCGCTGCTTCATACCTTTCCCGAGTCAACTCATTTGAGAATGACCTTTCAACCGCAACAAGGGGTACTCCCTCTTCAGTGGGTTGCTTACCTGCCTCCGTCCCCAACTCTTGCTTCTTTGAATGCGGAAGTTGACACCTCAAATCAGAGTGAGGTCTTTCATAGTTTTGAACATCAATCAGAATCCCCAGTCAATTCATCACCTTTATATTGGCGTGAGGATCTCTATCTCTTTCTGACCTCTAAACTCAGACCTTCCTATGCGATCTTCTTCAACGGAAACTGATGAAAGAAGAAGGTCACGAAACCCAAGAGACCTTTATCTCCCCGATCGACCCGTGCGCTAGGGCGGTCTATTGAGAACAGAACTTCTCAAGTTCCCGCGCGGGAAGGAAGGACTGATAATCAAACCTACCCCAGGTCGGTCTGGTCTGCCTTCTGAAAGAGATCATGACTAGAGACCTTCCAGAACTCATGAGATTTGACAGGATAAATGGCCTTCTTTCTTGCCTTGAACCTAGCGCTCAAACCGCGTACGTAGTGGGACCTTCTTCATTGATTCCTTTCAAGGGATTTGACCCGAAAGATAGAGATCAGGGAGAGCGGATCCAGTCTGCCTTTCTCTTCTCTCGCTTTCTTTCTTATTTAGCTCGACTCTCCTTGTTCATTCAGGCTCCTTCAACAGTCGCTTCGCC
This sequence comes from Cucumis melo, assembly GCF_025177605.1. NCBI lineage: Eukaryota > Viridiplantae > Streptophyta > Magnoliopsida > Cucurbitales > Cucurbitaceae > Cucumis > Cucumis melo. The sequence continues at coordinate 28,264 of NW_026124210.1, forward strand.
CCTCTCCTTCTTAGTTGACTTTCTTCGAACCCTATTCTTTGTTTTCAGTCTCCTTATTTCATAACCCTCCTTTTGAGTATATTCCACTAAATTCAAGCAGTGAGGACTAGCTTCATTTCCTCTTGACTTCTTTATCCATATTAAGGGATTGATCTTTGCCCTAGCTTCCGCAACTGAGCCTGATTCTTCTCCTTCAAGATCCTCTTCCTATTCGGCAAGTTTGAAACTACCGCAGACTGGGCGTCTTCTTCTCCAACAAAGGCAGAGTGCTCACTAAACTAGGTCTCTACTTTGTCTTTCTATGGTCGAGCTCAATCGTGGAAGGAGGAGAATGCTCCTTCTTGTAGAAAGTAGTAGGTCGAGCTGCTTTATATCGCTTTCCTCGCTGATAATGGGGAAAGATTTCTGAAATCGGAGTTCTTTGTTCTTTCTTAAAAAAGAGATTGATTATGAAATTGGGGAATCATGAGTTTTTGAGCTATTGGCAGCATAAGAACAAGAGGAAGCAGCTCAAGAGACAGAGACAGAAGGATAGGAGGAAGAGCCATAGGCGCAGCAGCTCAAGAGGAAGCTCGGCGCACAGCGACAGCCACAGCCTTGACCTCGGCCGCAAGAGACCCTAGAACTGCCGACCCGAAGATGAGGCTACTTATCCTTTTCTGGGACCTCTGACTCTGTCTTTTCCCTGTCTGCCTAGTTGGGACAGCTTCCTCAACTTATGGGTCTCTTCTGCCGATCCTACTATTTGCCTACTTCCTTTCTTCCTACAGAAAGAGAAAAACTTCATAGACTTCTCCCGAAATCAGAGTGACCTTGCTACCCGAACCAAGTAGTCTTACTCAGACTCGTCCTAAACTGGGACTTCCCTTTCTTCCGCAAGAGAGAAATGAAAAGAGATGCTAAGAAAGAATGAGAAAAGGGCCAGTCTCGCTCAATTCATCTTCACCTTCCCCTAGCATTTAGTTCTTAGTGGATAATGTGTGCCGAAGAAGCTTTCCTTTTCTATGCTAAGTGATATGCTCTAAAATCAGACTCAATCCAGTAGTTCCTTCGCTCCTTTCCTTTTGACTTTCTTCCGAAACTTCTCAGTCGAGCGAGTTCCACGAAAGAACCTATCTGGCCGGGCGAGCAGCTTCTTCGCTTCCGATTCTTTGAATCCAGCCCCACTACGCGGGAAATTATGTAAGAAAAGCAGTTCTCACTTATCTTTTCTTAAAAACCCGGAAGCCGGTAGCTGCTCTACCGACAACTAGGGAGAGAGGGAGCAGAAAGGTTAGCTCTTAGGTTGCTTTTTCCCTATTCTCCTTGACTTCTGTACTCCGTCATGAGGGTCTTCTATCTGGCTCCGCTCCTCTACGGGAGCTTCAAAAACCGAAAAGCGCAGAGCTCACCTTCGGGTTATTTCTAGGTTAGGCAAAGGTACTATTGGGTCTTTCGGTACCTATTTTCTCATTTGAATTTCTCTTTCATTTTGATATTAAGGAAAAATGTGTTTAGTTGCTTATAAAAGGAATCTTAGAAAGTTCATTTTCATCACCCTGTCTCACGCCGACAAGAAAGGAGAGGGCTGAAGTCACACCGCGTAGTGGGATGATTTCTGAAAGACTACAGGCTCCGTAGGAGTTGAGAAGAAGAACTCAAAGATCCTGAGCTCATCCTATCATTTTAGGTTGAATGAGCTATGCTCTTGGATCGGCGCGATATTCTTTCAGTCCTTGGAGAAGATAGTCTCAGACGAGGTATGTATAAAGGCTCGAGTGAGGTGAGATGGAAGGAGACCTACGGGAGAGTTGTCAGAGTTGATCTTAGGAATTGAGGAGAGTGAGTTCTTTCAGGCTGGATGAAATTGAGAAGGGTCTTAACTTGAATACTAATTCGTATCTGAGTATTACTTTCGCGGAGTGCAAGAACATATAGAAAGAAGGTATCAGGAAGAACCAAGCAAGCAAGAAAACTAGATAAAAGTACTCGTTTTTATGGATTTCTTTCCTCCTTTCTTTCGAATTCAAGACCTCTATCTACTTTCCGCAAGATCTCATTCGAAGTCTTCCTCTTTATTTATGGTCGATCCGTCTTCAACCTATACTGCTTACCTTAGAGCATCAGAGATCTTCCACCCGATCCCCAATGGCAAGGGCCCCTATCCTATCCTGTCCTGGGCCGGTCTTTCTGACCTCTTCCCTCTCTATCTCCTCTTAAGTCGATCTTAAGAGAACCTTTGGTCGAGAGCTCCGCAACCTCTTCCGACCCGAGAAAATAGAGAATACTATTAACACCTTTCCGAGGTTAAGTAGAAGTATCAGATCCACTCCGATCCCTTCACTCCTATTCCGATTTCAGTTCAAGAGGACTCAATGACTAATTAAGCTAACCTGGACCTTGATTTTTGGACGAATAAGAAGATTGATTATATCTCCTTCTTCCTCTTCCAGCTCCGATCCTGGGCCTGGTTCTGTAATCAGGTAACCGGTCCGTGGTAGTTTCATTTCTTTCACTCCTTCATCCACAGATTCAAGCAATCGTCTTTTTCTCTGTCATTACTTATTCTTCTACAACTCCCTTTCTTCTCACCTCTCCATGAGACTGGGGACGGAAGGAACCTTGACCCGGCCTGACCACGCCCCATATTGATTTCTCCACTCTCACCGGGTACTGGAAAGGACTAGGATTGAAGAAGATTTCGCTAAGTCTTTTGACCTCTGATCAGACTCGTCGGATCGATCCAGAATGTGGTCTTTGGGCTAAGACCTGCTGTGGCAGTCAGCGGTTTCAAGGGTAAAGATAAGTCAGGCCTGAGAATCATTAAGATATAGGTCCCTCATCAGTAGGTTCATTCGTCCCCCTTCCCCGGAATGAGTTGGGTCCTGGGCCTCATCTCTTTTTTTCAGTTTGACAGAGGCTCAAAGACGAGGGACTATTCATCATATAAAGAAAGGCTCGACTGAAAGGAGAGAAGCAAAGGGTCAAAGAATGATCGAAGGAGTTGGTCTCCTTCTTGCAAACAACTTATCCTGCAAGGGCACTCGGTAAGGTCTTCCTTTCATTCATTCTTTGAAAGGAAATTCTTGGTCTTTCAGCAGCTTAACCTCGGACAATTTGCATCTCCTATCTTCTCGAACTCAATTAGGAGCCGGGGGAACCATCAGAATGGTGGAATATCTCAACAAGGAAAAAAGGGTAGAGCACCGTCCTTCAAGAGTCAGAAATTCCATCTCTCTCTCGAAGCGGTCACCAACCAACCATTCTTGAAGAATGAAAGCAAGAAGAGAGTAGGACAGAGTCTTCCATTGAAGAAGAAGTTAGCATTCTCCAATGAGGAATCGGAAAACTGGTAGCTCGAGCGAGGGCCCAGTATTTGCCCACAAGAAAGCATATTATTTGCGTAGCCAGTCAAGGAATGGCTAGGATCTTCTGAAACTGGAATCCCTCTTTCCGTCTGAGAACCTCTCCCCGACCGACCCGCGTAGTGGCTTCGGCCGATACTAGAGTGAGTAGTCTATCCTTTGAACCTCTTTTCCCTGCCCTGGTGGGAAGTTTCTCGTGTACCGCTCGGTCTATGGATTAGTCTGTAGTAGAGTTCATCCCTTCCATTTCCTATCATAATCCATCCATACTAATAATTGCTTTTCAATCAAGCGACTTCTCATAGTTATCGCTTCCAAGGGGAAGTGAATACAAGCTCAGCTACTCACACTCAAAATTAAGAGACTGCTAGATTAAGAGAAAGACGGGCTAGGGCTACTAATTCATAGTTAGGGCTTGAGGCGGCGTCCTCGGCAAGATTGAATTGACTGTCGAAAGACCCCGTCCGGAGGACTTGTTAATGGAACTGAGTAGGCGGGAGAGAAAGCAATAGGGCTAGTCTCATTCCGAAAGATGGAACTCTGAACCCTCCCGATGATGGGGTTAGCTGGCCGGCCCCTAAAGTCTTCTTTGTTCTCGAGCAGATCTGGTCGAGCATATTCATTTATTCCGGCCTACTAATTCATAGTCTTTAGTTCTACGTAAATTGAAGAAAGAGTTCTCTCACGGAAAGATCTCATTCTGCTGCCTATAATCCGAAAGATAGAAGAAATGAACAAGAACTCCAACTTCCCCCGATACTGACAGTCGAGCAGTTGAACCCCGATACTTCATCTTCGCCAATAGTGAAGTCCTCAACTGAGCTGTCCTACTCGCTCAGTCTTGTAAATTGACTCTTTCCGTGAACCCACTGTGTAGATAGTGAATAGAAAGTCTGACTTTCAGCTTCTTAACCATCCCTTTCTACTCTGCCAGAAACCGTCCGGGCACCTATATTTGACGGTCCACTACTGGAGAGCACTATTGGGCGCAGGGTTTGAGAAAAGAAGGTGGTCAGAATCAGATCGATCTACTTTTCCACAACTATAACGATAGTTTCTTGTCTTTGTCCTTTCAACTCTTATCCATCGCTTTCTACTAACCATACGTTGACCAGCCTTAGTAATTCTTGGGCGCTGGCCTTCTAAAGAGAAAGAAAAGAATCCGATCGAGATTCTTCGCAAGCACTATCGAGAAATGGAGTTCTTCAGTAACTATCTGATTTTCTTTCATGCTTTTATCGTTATCGAATGAATGAAAAGAAGGGATGAAAGCAACTTTGACGCCGACGAATAGGTTCTTGGAGTCAAAGAGAGTTTGGCTAAGAATCGGTTCTTTCCTATTAGGTTCTTTCTTTCTTGTCCGCTTTCCGGCTTTTGAGATTTCCCTTAAGCTAAAGATCCGCCTTTAGATTTCCCTTATTAGTAGGGTAGGGCGGTTACCATAAGAGGTGCATTCTAGGATCTTTCTGAGCCCCTTCCATAAATTATTAGTCAATTATGGATGCCCAACCCCCCATGCTAATCTTTGTAATAGTCTTTGACACCTACGGAAAGGAAATAGTGGATGGACGAGTCCTCCGGACCGGACCATTCTAATCTTTTTCATAGCTTTGAATATCATCAAAAAGCCTCCGCTTTAGTAGGTGGTGTCTGAGTTGAAGAGGAGGAAGACTACTGAGCCACTTCCCCTGGATGCATTCCTTTGGTCTTCCCTTTCCGGACTGAAAGCCTAAGCGGTCCGCACCTTTGCATTAGAGTTGTTGTCGAGCTATTTCTTCCGCTTCGGCGTCCTATGCTATGGGATCGCTGCTGAGCACCTATATTGCGACTGATGCCTTTCCTTGAAGATAGAGTTTTTTCTGACTCTGACTGATGAAAGAATGAGAAATACTTCGTAGTGGGCTTCGGGGAAACTGAGAAAGAAGTTTAGAACCGAACTCTTTCCGAGAATTGAAAGGATGAAGTTGGTGGAGTTGCTGATAGGGGTACGGGGAGTCAGAAATCTCTCTAACCCAAGGGTTTTCTGATCGATCGGAAGAAGGAGCGAAGGAGCTTAAGCGGAAAGGCATAAAAGAAGGATAAATCACCCACGTAGCGGTGCGGATAGAAGAAGGGAGATCTTGTGCAAGGTTGTAGAAAGAGAGAGAAAGGCGAAGATTAATTGAGTCCAGTGAGTTCACGAGAAAGAGGCAGCACGTAAACGAGTTTAGACGAAGGAGTCGCCCTAGCCTGGCCTCTAGTGGGATCAGAGTGAAAAGAGTTCTTCCTCTGACTTTGGTCTCTCCTTCTAACCTCTTTATCTTACGAAAGGGATCCATTTCTTCGTCCTTGACTCAGTATATTTCAGACCTCGGGAAAGCCGTTCTCCTCCTTGAGGGAGGGAATACGAATTGAGGGAAGAAAACCTATTAGCAGAACAAGGACAGCAACTTCCCCCAGCTGCCACAGAGCCTTTCCTGAGGAGCCGGATTCGCTCCGGATTCCGACCCAACTAATTCAACCTTCCGGGCGAGCGGGTTTAGTGGTCCTTCGTTCGCGCAAAGACCGCTTTTCCCTCTCTTTGGACAGTCGAGTCTTATCATTTGAAAAGAGAAATAAATGGAATCAAACTCTAAAATAGTCAAGCCCCGGGATTTATGCTTGAACGTCGATAACGTCACGGTAGACTTTCTTTTGGAGGACAGGAAGAAGGCCCACTACGCGGTTCGTCTAGCTAAATGGAAAGAACTCAGCTTCTGCAGCAACTGAAACTACTGGGACCGAGTATTTCTTCCTCAGGGCTAGCGGCCTCTTAACTGAGACCTGCGCCTATCCAACTCTTCTCATATACCGGGAATCGATATCAGTCAATGAAGAAGGCTCAAAGAATTTGAGTTATCTACTTATATCTTAGAATATCTTCTTCTTTCTTGAGCGGGACTACTTCCCTTTCTTATAGTTTCAAGAGTTATTGAAAGAATTTCCTACTTTCCTTGCTACCCCGAGAGACTGATTCTGCCGCAGCAGCTCTTTCTACTACTAATGGCCCGTGGAGCGGCTTGCATACCCGACCCCTTTTCATTGATTCCTCTTTCTCCTCTTGTTGGAAACTGATGCCCTTTCTTCTTCTCATACTAACTGCAACTTGGAGTCTGAGGACTCTTTTCTGCTCCGAACCCTTGTTGAGTGACCTCATTTTCTGACTCTAGAAGAAGACTTATCGGGTAAAGAAAGCTACTTTCTTTCCTAACCAAACTAGGGAACTGATAACCTTTCCAGGATAGCGGCTTAGTCCCTTCCCCTCTCGTTCTACAACTCTCTTTCCTTATTCTAACCGCGGAGAAGGAAGGAACCTACGGAGCGGAAGGAAAGCCTATCCACTACTACGCCTACGGGTTCGAAGAAGAGAGACTTAAGAGGAGTGCGAGAGATTAGAAGCTAGGGTAAGGTTTTGATGATGACGAAGACTATTACAAAGAAGAGAAGAAGAAGACAAGACCTTTTGATGATTTACTTGACGACCTAGGGCAGAAGCACGAATCTTAGATTGAGCCTTCGCTTTTGATTATATTCAAAGCTATGAAAAAGTTTGAGTGGAATGAAAAAAAAATAACCTACGGAAAGGAAAGTCATCTGGACCTTTCTTTTTCCACTAAATAGTCTTGAACAAATCTTTTCAATAGTCTTACCTGCGGCAAGGTTCAAAGTGGTCCCTTTTCTAATCTTCCTTATCAATGATCTTTGGTCCTCCTTAGCTTAATTAGGGCTGAAATTCCCACGGAGCGGGAGGGATGCTAATATTTGACATAGTTTTTGAATACCATAAAAATGGAGTCATATTCCTTTCAAACTTGTTAATTAGTCATCCTAATAATGAAATTGCCGCAGGTTTGACATAGTCTTTGTTAATCTTTTGAATAGTCTTGTAAATCATCAAAACCATACTAATTAATGTAATAGTCAAGTCAATCATCAACAAAGACCTCTTGAGTCGTCTTTGCTTTTGTCTCTGATAAATGCGCTTCGCATAGGTCGTCCTGACCCCTTATTTATCCTTGCCGTAGGCTCCCCCGAAGGACGTAGGTATTGATGATGACGAAGACTATTACAAAGACCGGAGGCACGGAATCTGACTCCTCCTACGGGATAGGCTTTCTTTCCTCCTTTAAGTAGGCTCCTCTTGACTTGTCTTTCTTCTTTCTCTTAGCATTCCTTGCCGCGTAGAAGGACTTGTCTTTCGGAATATTGCTCGGCTAGGTCTCTTCTTTTACAAAACCTTAAGAGTCGATCTTCTTCGAACCTTCGTTCACCCTCAAATTAGATTCAATAAAGCTCCTTTCTGATAACCAATTCTCCTTCTGATCATGAGAAAGGGATTACGCTGGGAATTCCTTAGAAAAAGGGTAAATCGTCAATCTCGCATTTCGTGCAATGCAATAAAAAAACACAGATAGAAAGAACTCTCCTTCGTACTTCTTGAGTCTTCTTCCTTGCCTCCGCTTCCTTGTTGTGGACCCTCTGAATTCTACCGCTACGTGGATTGGGTATTCTTGGACTGTAGGCTTCTCTCTTAGCTAAAATGCCAGTTTAGTCACTTTTGGCTATAGCTGGCAGCAAGAAAGAATGAAAAAGATGTAAAAAAAGATCTTTGATCGGTCCTAGGCTCATATTACATTGAGCCCCTTTCGAATGCAAGAAAAAAGTAGTTTCAATTGAAAAGGTCAACTTTCTAGGATGAGTTGGATCCCTTGTGATTTGCTTCACACATTCATTCCTTAAAAGAAAGCCACTTCTTTATGGCATGAAAGAAAGAAAGAAAGATAAGACGATGACCCGCATTTGAGAAGGAGGTCCGGATTATCCTGTCGTGTAATTAAGCTAGCACGACCGGTTTCGGAGGTTTTATCACGTTTAGATTGAATTTCGAGATTGGGTCTTTAGGAAGTTGACTCTTGTATGTATGCACTTTCTCTCAATAACCCAAAAGCGGAATGGGAGCTAGTAAACAGCTCCCTACTTTTTGAATAGAGAAAGAAAGAGGCGTCTTTGACTTAGGCCTAAGCCTTGAACAAGGCCGACGGATGGTACGTCCGTAGGACGACTTTTATATCCGATATACGAAGAGGAAGACAGAATTCTTGGCTGATTGGCTTGGTAGGAAGGAAGCCCCAAACCTAGACTCCCTGAAAGGAGCCATATAAGATAACACATCCTTCAAACCCGGAAGAGCCGGTAGATGCTACCGACTACTAGGGAGAGAGGGAGAAAGAAGAAAGGCTAGCTCTTAGGCTGACTTTTTCACTTTTATGTACTGAACTTCCCCTCTTTGCCGCCTCATGAGGGATGGCTCCGCTCCTTGAAGGGAGCTGAGGTTTGCTAGAGAGCGCAGAGCTCACCGCGGAGTGGGGGGTACTTTTCTAGCTTGTCTAAAGGTATTAGTTAGCTTAAAGGTTTCCGGATCTTTGACGGTTAGGCAGAGCTCACCGAGGGCTACTTTTCTAGGTCCTGCCGGAGGTACGTACTATTGCTTCCTATCTTCTCATTTGAATTTCTCCTTTCTGCAAAAGTCAGGAAAGAAAAGGACATGTGTTTACTTGGTTACGGAAGGAATCTGAGAAGGTACATTCTGATCACTCTCTCTCATCTCAAGCCGACAGGGGAGAGAGAGCTAAAGTCACACCGCTACGTGGGATGATTTCGGAAAGAATACAGGCGGAGTAGGAGTTGAGAAGGAGTTGACGTGCTCTGCCATCGTAATAGCTAAGGAAAAGCACAAGGACGACTCTACACATTTGAATGTGGCCCTCTTTCATGAGAATGCCAGTCGGTACAGTGCCGCAAAACTAATTAGGCACACATTACCCGAATGGGAAGGGAGTCAGTGCTGGGTCGCTTTTCACAAGGCATGGGGATCCCTTTCTGACTATGTCACCAAAGAAGACAAGCAACCTTATCTGATGTCTGGGGAAAGTTTCTCCCTAGATGAAACTAGTCCGGGACCTTAGTCC
>NW_026124211.1:0-7500 GCF_025177605.1 Cucumis melo
TTCTATTCGTTGTTCTGTTTCGTTCATCGAATCCTATGTACTACTGTTACTTGTTACTGGACGACTAACCAATTCCTTAAAATAAAAAAAGATTCAAACAAAAATATAACTACAAACACAAAAGAAATATTTCGAGATTTCACGTCTAATTTCATTGAATTTTGGGACTATTAGAATCTGCTTCCTAAATTATTATAAACCAACCAGTCGGATTCACATTTTACCCAATCTTCGCTTTCTAGCCCGAAGCCAATAACCGATAGAATCCTTAATACTACAGACAGGCATTTTCAGAATTTTCTATTGAATGAATGGTATATGATTCTACATCGACAAGCAGCAAGAAAAGAAGAAACAAATTATATTATTTAGTTTTAGTGCTTCATTTTGATACTTATTGTGAAATTGCGTTGCTGCGTCAGAAGAAGGATAGCTATACTGATTCGGTATACTCTAAAAACACCCTCGGTACAATATTGACGATCTTACAAAGATAAAATTTCAGTTAATTTCCATTTACTGATCTCATCTTTTACGGAATCGATCCCCCTTTTGACTGTACAAGAATATGTGGAGCTCGGCATGTCTGGAAGCACAGGAGAACGTTCTTTTGCTGATATTATCACCAGTATTCGATACTGGGTCATTCATAGCATTACTATACCTTCTCTATTCATTGCAGGTTGGTTATTCGTCAGCACGGGTTTAGCTTACGATGTTTTTGGAAGCCCTCGTCCAAATGAGTATTTTACAGAGAGCCGACAAGGAATTCCATTAATAACTGGCCGTTTTGATTCTTTGGAACAACTCGATGAATTTAGTAGATCTTTTTAGGAGGACCAAATGACTATCGATAAAACTTATCCTATTTTTACAGTGCGATGGTTAACTGTTCACGGACTAGCTGTACCTACCGTTTCTTTTTTAGGGTCAATATCAGCAATGCAATTCATCCAACGATAAACCTAATCCGAATTATAGAGCTATGACACAATCAAATCCGAACGAACAAAATGTTGAATTGAATCGTACCAGTCTTTACTGGGGGTTATTACTCATTTTTGTACTTGCTGTTTTATTTTCCAATTATTTCTTCAATTAAATAAAAGAAAATACTAAATAATAGTACGAATTATCTTATCCCATTCGGAAGGATATCATCTCATAATTATCTATGACTGTTTCTGTCTCTAGCACGACCACTTGATGAAATGGGGAGGGAAGTGGGACAAATGGCCGAGACTACTGGAAGGATTCCTCTTTGGATAATCGGTACTGTAACTGGTATTCCTGTGATCGGTTTAGTTGGTATTTTCTTTTATGGTTCATATTCCGGCTTAGGTTCATCTCTGTAATAATCGGATGAACTGAGTTGGAGACATGAAAGCGTAAGAACTCAACAGGATCCCCCTCAAATCAGAAAAAAAGAGGGGGTAGGTCCCGTTGAGCTCTTACTAATTAGAATTAGACTAATTTATTCATATAAATGAAAAAATGGATCTTTCCTATTTTTTCAAAAAACTTCATTTCTTTCTGATTCTGAATTGCTTCAAAAAAAAAATTGATTCAGACCATCTCTTTCGCGATCGTATCGGTCGATACTTTCATTTCAAAGCGAAAAAAAGAAAGAGAGAATCACTCGATTCCCTCTTTCTGGATGATACAATCCCAATATAACAATATTATATTTCTATCGATCAGATATCACAAACCCTTTAAATAGATTAAAATATACTAATAGAATTTTCTATAGTTATTTTAATATAAAATAGAATTGAAAAATTCATTGAATTTGTTCACTACTTATGTAATAAATCGAAAAAAAGGTTCTGATAAACCGGGAAAAATTGAAACTAAGAATAGAGATCTTTGACGAACGGGATCAAGAATAATTCATTAGTTTATTATTTCGACACCAGAACAAGAAAAGGAATTTTTCTGGTATCGAATACTAGAAAGATGCATAATTCCTTCTAGAATCCTTTGTTCCCTTCATTTTTTTTCTATTCTCCATTTACTTATCTTATTTTTAATATCTACTCTATTTTTATTCTATTAGAATAAAAATAGACACATTCAATGACATTTCAATCTGGCACCAGTGACATAATAATCATAATAATACCGCTCCTATTTGTATTGTAAAAAACAAAGAAATAAAGAAGAGGTAAAATAGTCTTCCTGACAATATAATATCCATACTATGACTAGTAATGCGGTACAAGTAATTACCGAAATAGGGTCGAAAAAGAATAAAAAAAAAAACAAGGGAAAAAGTTTTTCATAATTTTTTGATCATACATAATTAAATTATAGAATTGCCAACAAGAATTTGGTTTTTTTTACGAACTTTATTTGATAAATCCCCAGATTTAGAAATTCATTTCGGACAATTGAACCTTCTCAAACTGTTTCTTTTTAAGAACTAAAAAGATTTGTGCCAAAATAACAGATGCAAAAAAGAACAAAAGGCCTTGGACACGTAATGGATCTTGAAGGACGATTTCCGCATCTCCCTGACCAAATCCTCCCACATTAGGATTACTCGTTAATGGTTGATCAAGTTTGATGGATTCGCCCTCTGAAACAAGAAGTTCTGGTCCTGGAGGGATAATATCAACCACTTGACGCCCATTCGCTGCATCCACTATGGTTATTTCATATCCTCCTTTTTCTTTTCGTATTATTTTGCTTACTATCCCTGCTGCTGTAGCATTATAAACATTATTATTACTCTTACTCCCGTCGGGATAAATCTGACCCCTTCCCCTGTTCCCGCCTACGTATATGGGATATTTTAAGAAGTGAACATCTTTCTTAGTCGCAGGGTCCGGGGAAAGAATAGGAAAGGTGATTTCACTATATTTCTGACCAGGAACAGGACCTATCACAAGAATATTTTTTTTAGTGGGACGATAGCTCTGAAAAGAAAGATTGCCCATCTTTTCTTTAATCTCGGGAGAAATACGATCGGGGGGGGCTAATTCAAACCCCTCGGGTAAAATAAGAACAGCCCCCACATTCAAACCACCCTTTTTACCATTCGCAAGAACTTGTTTCAGTTGCATATCATAAGGAATTCGAACAACTGCTTCAAATACAGTATCAGGAAGTACCGCTTGTGGAACCTCGATATCCACGGGCTTATTAGCTAAATGGCAGTTGGCGCAGACAATACGGCCGGTTGCTTCTCGTGGATTTTCATAACCCTGTTGTGCAAAAATGGGATATGCATTTGAAACGGGTGCCCAAGTTATTATATATATCATGAGTGATACGGAAATAGATCGAGTAATCTCTTCCTTTATCGAAGAAAAGGTATTTCTAGTTTGCATGGTCCAATCATTGAGCCCAAAAATTTCTACAATAAAATTAGGTAGGTCCCTAGTATAGTTCCCTATCCATGATTCTGCTATTTACTGAAATAAAGTTACTCGAATATAGGAGGCATCCTTCGCGATGGGTAGAAGGAATAAGTACAATTTTGAATGTTTTACTTATGTACAAAGTAACAAACATTATATTTTTCAGTCATTCATTGAATGATAAATCACTACAAGTGAGGGAGATACACGATTTAAATAACGGAAGATCCAATATTTTAAAATTGTGTCAAGAATGACTGGAAAAGTGGAAACAAGACCGGATATAATTTGATCGTTATGAGAAAATCCAAAATCTTTGTAGACAGAACCAATCATTAGTTCCCAACCATGGGGTGAATGAAATCCTATACATAAATCAGTTAATAAAAGAATAGAAAAAGCTTTTATTGTGTCGCTTAAGTTATATAGGAACTCTTGAACCCAAGAGTTAAGAATAACAAGTTCTTCATTACCAAGAATAGAATAACCACTTAGAATAACGAAACAGATTATATTTGTCGAGAAGTGCAAAATCATATGGATACGATCCTCATTGTGCATCTTGATCAATTGGATCGTTTCTTTGTAGATTCCGATACGAAGCTTTTGTAGATGTGTTTCTGGGTATTCCTTTAGCATTTCGTCCAAGAGAAAGAGTTCCTCTAATTCTAGAACTTTTTTTATAATACTCTTTTCTTGAATATCATTCAAAAAAATTTCGGATTGACCAGTATTCCACCAATTAGTAACCCAAGATTCTAGGCTTTTATTAAATGAAAGAGAGATCCACCAGGGCAAAAATACTATAGATGCAAGATATAGAAGGGGAATGAATGCTTTCTTTTTTTCCATTTTTTCGTCTTTTATTTTTTAATGAACTCACTTCATTCGTTAACTCTCTACACTACTAATATTTATATCAAACATAAGTTCTATTACAAGTCATATGCATACTATTATGAATCCATTCCCTGTTTTTTAGTTTTTGATTTGTGATTTATTAGTTAATCCTTGAATTTCGAAATAATACAGAAAGAAAATAACAAAGAATCCACTTTTTTTTGTTACTGTGCAGTTGATTTACATACGGATCAAAATTTCGGACAAAGAAAGTTTTCTGGCTGTTCCGTATACGTCTGCTTTGGGTCAAATGAGCATTCTGAAGAAATTCCAGTTAAGTTATTATACTATTACTATGGTCTATAAAAAAGACTATTCTTTCATTTCAGTTTTATCCCTCTTGCTACGAACAAAATTCATTCTGAACTTCATTTTTCAAAAAACTTCAATTGGTACACGCAAGAAATAGGCCAATTCGGCAGCCTTTTGCTCAATTTCTCGTGGGGTCAGATTCTGATCGGTACGCGTCAAGGGAATGGCCCCTTGGCCTCTTATTTCCATATAAAGGACACGACGTGCATAAATACCCTCTTTAACTTCTATTCTGATGGACTGAATGTCTTTCATAAGGAATCGTAGGAAGATTCGACGATTTTTTCCAGGAAACCCCCAACGAAAAATAGACACTATTTCTTCTTTTCTATCGAATCGATCATAACCGCTACCTACATTCCACAAAATTGTGCACCACAAATAGGAGCTAATAAAGAGACCGGCAATCCCATAGAAAGACATTACGATCCCCTGTGGAAAAAAAATTATTTGCTGAGACGGAAATAAAGCTATCAAATCCCTACCAAGATAACTGGAAGTTCCAACCAATAAAAACCCTAATGAACCTAAAAAAAGGATAAAGGCCCAGCAGAAATTGCTGATTTTTCGAGATCCTCTTATAAATTCTATCCATATACGTTCTGATCGCCAATTCATACTAGATCTCGTTGCATTTTATTGGAATTAAGAGAATCAAAAAAAATCTATTTTACTTTTTTTGTTTCCGAAGTAACTCTAATCAACTAGCACTATTTTGATGTGAACCTTTACTTTAGATCTAAGTAATTCATCGAATTACTTAGATCTAAAATAATAACATCACCTTTATATGATTCCCTATAGATACCTACATCCATATAGGTATATTGATTTTATATCTCAAACATTTGTCGCCCGATCTCTTATCTATTTTCTATTTTGAAACTTATCTATTTTCTATTTTGAAATACTTCTAATTGATTTCCTCAGATATCATGTTTACGTATGTATAATCGCTTATGTTTGGAGTAAGCCACATGTTAGATTCTAGTCTACTAAATAGATAGCTGTGTTATCGTCAAAGTCTAAGTTTTGAAAAAAAAAAATAGACAGCATATTTAAAAAATCTTGTTTTTTTGAACATGAAGAAATAAAGAAGCCATTGCAATTGCCGGAAATACTAGGCCCACTAAAGGCACAAAAATAGAGGGTAAGGTGGTGAGAGTTGTCATAGAATGGATACCTCGACTTAATATTTTCATTGTTATATTAATAGTTTTACCTGTTATTTATTGATTGTTATAAAAGGTATCTTATAATTATACTAATTCAATATATAATTATACTAAGTAATATCTACGTGAGTATATATAGAAAAGGAATGAGGAATGTCGAATTAAATAAATGGACTTACTCATCTTTCGACATGAGATATATGTATCATAATAGACGTTTGCATTATTTTAGTTATTATCTTGTCTTAGCATTTTTTTTTAATAAAATTTCATAAAGATTTTCGTACAAATTCCCAAAAAGGTAGTTATAATCCGATCCAACAACAAGGATTCTTAGTAAAACTAGAGATCCGCTAGAGATGTAGAAAGATGCAAGACTCTATGCCGCTATTTGCTATAGTTGAAGTATATATACACATGTAATGTTAAGAAGGGAGCATGAAATTCATTTTCTTCCCCGTGCCAAATTTTGCGGAAGAAATAAAAAAAAAAAGAATTCATTTTTTAAGTTAAGTAAGGCTTTACTTGATTGAATTTTGATTCGAGGGAACGAAAGCGTGGAGCTGAAATAACTCACTCACAACACCTTTTAAAGGATTACGTGGTACGATTAGATCGAATAAGCCCTTATCGAATAAAGATTCAGCCTCCTGTGAACCCTCAGGGACTGCCTTATTCAATGTTTGTTCAATTACTCTTTTACCCGCAAATGCGATGTAGGCATTCGGTTCGGCAATAATGATATCCCCCAACATACCAAAACTAGCTGTCACCCCACCAGTAGTAGGAGATGTAAGGATTGCTACATAGAATAATTTTTTATTTGATTGATAATCATATAAAGCGGAAGATATTTTTGCCATTTGCATCAAGCTCAAACTTCCTTCTTGCATGCGTGCTCCTCCCGAAGCACACACTAAAATAAGAGGTAAAAATTGATTGGTAGCATACTCGATCAAACGGGTGATTTTCTCTCCTACTACGGATCCCATACTACCCCCTATAAACTGAAAATCCATAACCCCAATTGCTACTGGAATATCATTTAATTTACCTGTGCCTGTTTGAATAGCCTCAGTTAATCCTGTCTTTCTTTGATAAGAAGAAAGACGATCTTTATAAGTATAAAGTTGATTCTCCGAATCAAATTGAATGGGATCCAAAGAGACCATGTCTTCATCCATAGGGTCCCAAGTACCTGGATCAATCAAAAGTTCGATTCTATCTGAACTACTCATTTTCAAATGGTATCCACATTGTTGACAAATATTCATTTTTGATTTAAAAATTTTCTTATAATTTAATCCATAACAATTTTCGCATTGAACCCACAAATGCCTGTATTTTTTAGTTAGATCTAGATCATTAGAACGTTCTGTTGTAGTTAAATTTTTTCTATGCGTGCTAGTTCTTATACTGAAACTCTCACTTTGACTACTATTTCCACCTTCAGCACAAATAGAACTATAAATGTAACTGTCACTGTAATTGTGACTACCACTTAAAATGTAACTATCAATACAGATTTGAGTCCAAAGATAACTGTCAATGCAACTATTAATGTGATTATTCCAACTATATTTAGTATCATACATGTACTGATCATAGTGGGAATCATCACTCTTAGATACATTATTTTGATAAGTAGAGTTCCGAAAACTATAAAAAGAACTTTCTAGTTCACTTACAAAAGAAGGATCATTGTCAATCTCAAAAATTTGATTTTCAATATCCAAATAGATGGAATA
>NW_026124211.1:12500-22500 GCF_025177605.1 Cucumis melo
CAATCGAGGCAAATTTAGCTCTCAGACGAGCTAGGACACGAGTAGAGGCTATCAATGGCGTACCTAGTTAATGCGTCTAAATAATAAAGTGAAATGAAATTTTCATGGAAAAAAGAATTACAATTAAAAAATGAAATAAATATAGAGTCGGATGGAAAAGATAGAAAATCACTAGAACAAAGTTGAGTAGAAAAACTTATTAGATACCATTGCTTCTGTGGTATCTAATAAGTTCTACCTACTATTGGATTTGAACCAATGACTCCCGCCGTATGAAAGCGATACTCTAACCACTGAGTTAAGTAGGTCATTTATCATCACAAAGAAAAAAAAATGAGCCCTATCACATCGATAGATTATAAATCGAATATTATTGATAAGCAATACCAATCAAACAAATCAACAAAATAGATTATAGAATATTCATCTTGACAAGAAATTATCTACATGATAAGATATGTATCACAAGGGCTATAGCTCAGTTGGTAGAGCACCTCGTTTACACGCGCGCCAATGTTTTTCAGAGAAGTACATCATGTAATCAAAAAAGTTGATCTTATTGAGAAATCGATGTCTTACTCTATTACTTTTAGGGAACAAAACAAGAGAACAGTAGCCTGACAAAAAGTTCGGTCCGAATCGAGTGCCCCATTTAGGCACTAAAAAAATCCATCATTGATTTGAGATATTGATAAGGTGAATACCCAGTCTATTCAATGCTAGGCATAATGAGTATCAGGACCTCAAAAAAAATGATCTTTCGTCCTATCTTATGAACAACTTTAAGGTGTATGAAGTTTCATATTTTATTCTTTAAGCAGAAGCAGGACGATAGAGATTCCATTTAACTTAAGTTGATCTAGGTCAGAAGCATACCTACGTCAGGATAACCCCTTCTTTGAAAAACTTTGGTAGTGCTCCGAGATTCGAATCAAAATAATGAATCAGAGCACATGGAACCATCTCCCTTTCTTTCTGTCAAGAAAAAATATGGTAGACTAACTTATTTATAACAGTTAATGAAAGAGCCCAATGCAAAAAAATGCATGTTGGGTCTTTGAAACAGTTCAAATCATTTTGATAATAATAAGTTTGATCTGTTTTACCGAGAAGGTCTACGGTTCGAGTCCGTATAGCCCTATATTATTAATAATTCAAAAATAGAATCGTTTTCCTTTCCTCATTATTGTTTGTATTGTTTGTAATTGGCCACTTGATTTGGTTCATCATTAATGTCTTATCTTTGTAGATGAATTACATATGAAAATTTTCCTATTTTCCCATACAAAATCAAGAAATTAGTAATACTTCTTTTCTTTGGGATACCTACCCAATTCTAGTAAATTTTTGGAGTCAAAATCATGACATGAAACCGGTTAAAAACTCCACCATAACCCAATGCAAATCGAATGCACTAGTAAATCACATGGATCTAGGAACGACTTACTGTATTTTATTTGTGGACAAGCTAGAGTTTGAGAAACGAAGATCTTTGGTAACTTTCATTGTAAACATTCTCAAATAGGCTTTTCTGTTGGTATACCTTATCTAGTAAAGCACAAAACTAAAGTAGTCGTCTTCTCTTTCCTTCTTCAATCACTAAAAGTTCCTAAATGGAAATTCCGACTATATGTATCCTCTCTATATAAATATATAATATTTAATATATATTTATTATGGATATAATAGATATTATATAAATAGGATTATAGTGGATGAATCTTCAAACGAGACATGTACCGATCGACTAATCCGGTATATTTTCCACATTGATAGGAGTACGTTTATGTTTCTGCTTTACGAATATGATATTTTCTGGGTATTTCTAATAATATCAAGTCTTATTCCTATTTTGGCATTTCTAATTTCTGGAGTTTTAGCCCCTCTTAGCAAAGAGCCAGAGAAACTTTCGAGTTATGAATCGGGAATAGAACCAATGGGCGATGCTTGGGTACAATTTAGAATCCGTTATTATATGTTTGCTCTAGTTTTTGTTGTTTTTGATGTTGAAACAGTTTTTCTTTATCCGTGGGCAATGAGTTTTGATGTATTAGGGGTATCCGTCTTTATAGAAGCTTTAATTTTCGTGCTTATCCTAATTGTCGGTTTAGTTTATGCATGGCGAAAAGGAGCATTGGAATGGTCTTAGTTTTTGAATATTCAGACAATTAAAAAAAACATTGAGACAGTTATGAATTCCATCGAGTTTCCCTTACTTGATCGAACAACCCAAACTTCAGTTATTTCAACTACATCAAATGATCTTTCAAATTGGTCAAGACTCTCCAGTTTATGGCCGCTTCTCTATGGTACCAGTTGTTGCTTCATTGAATTCGCTTCATTAATAGGTTCACGATTCGACTTTGATCGTTATGGACTGGTACCAAGATCTAGTCCTAGACAGGCAGACTTAATTTTAACAGCGGGTACGGTAACAATGAAAATGGCTCCTTCTTTAGTAAGATTATATGAGCAAATGCCTGAACCAAAATATGTTATTGCTATGGGAGCATGTACAATTACAGGAGGGATGTTCAGTACCGATTCTTATAGTACTGTTCGGGGAGTCGATAAGTTAATTCCTGTCGATGTGTATTTGCCGGGTTGTCCGCCTAAACCCGAGGCTGTTATAGATGCTATAACAAAACTTCGTAAGAAAATATCTCGAGAAATCTATGAAGATCGAATTAAGTCTCAAGAGGAAAATCGGTGTTTTACTACCAATCACAAATTTCATGTTGGCCCAAGTACTAATACTGGAAATTACGATCAAGGATTACTCTATCAACCATCATCTACTTCAGAGATCATCCCTCCTGAAACTTTTTTCAAATACAAAAGTGCAGTCTCTTCCTACGAATTAGTAAATTAGGCCGTATACTTTTTTTGTACAGAATAACAAAGCAAAGAACGAGTGAATCTTCATCAATTTTTCATTGTAAATGGGAAATACTTATACAAATAAAAATAAAAAAATGGGGGGGGGAGAAGATGCAGGGTAATTTGTCTTCTTGGCTAGTCAAACATGGACTGGTTCATAGATCTTTGGGTTTCGATTACCAAGGAATAGAGACTTTACAAATAAAGCCCGAGGAATGGCATTCCATTGCAGTCATTTTATATGTATATGGTTACAATTATCTACGTTCCCAATGTGCTTATGATGTAGCACCAGGCGGACTGTTAGCTAGTGTGTATCATCTTACGAGAATCGAGTATGGTATAGATCAACCGGAAGAGGTATGCATAAAAGTATTTGCCGCAAGGATAAATCCTAAAATTCCGTCTGTTTTCTGGGTTTGGAAAAGTGCGGATTTTCCAGAAAGGGAATCTTATGATATGTTGGGAATTTCTTATGATAATCATCCACGTCTAAAGCGTATCTTAATGCCTGAAAGTTGGGTAGGATGGCCCTTACGTAAGGATTATATTGCCCCCAATTTTTATGAAATACAAGATGCTCATTAAATAATACGAAACTAATCTTCACTTCGACAACTCAAGATATTCAAATACATTTTTACGTTCTCTTATAGATATAGCATAGTAATTGAAGTCTCATTCATCTTATTATTATTGATTAAAAAAAATACAATTAGAGATTTGGTGAGATTATCCAATTTGTAAGATACTTATTTTGGATGAGCCACAAGCTAATAGGATGAACTAAATGAGTTCTGCATTATGAACTATGTATCACGCATATGACTTATAGATGTGCTTTAAAAAGTCACATAGGGTGAAATGAAGAAATATAATATGAAAAGAGAATCGGATTCTATTTGTACTGTATCTGAGATGAATCTTGGCCATTCCCGCCTTTCAACTCCCCTAGACTAGACTTTTGGGTCTTATAAGGAACTAATTGAAACTTTCAAATATGTATAAAATAGGAATTGAACGCCAGGAGACAGAGTATGAACAAATAAAAAAGAAGAGGAAACAAAAGAAAATTCTTTTCTTTTACATATCTATATACATCCTTTACATATTTCTATAAATATCCTCTTTATCTTTACTTGTCTATTTTCGACATCTATAAATAGAGTAAAAAATATATATAGTTTAGTTAAAGGGTAGATTTCCAGACATCATCATGTATCAGTATTTTTCATGATCTATATTATTAATGAATCCGTAGAATAGATACTCATACAAATTCATGATGTGCCAAGAACCAGATTTGAACTGGTGACACGAGGATTTTCAGTCCTCTGCTCTACCAACTGAGCTATCCCGGCCATTTCCGACACATTATCCTTATTTTAATAGATGACTTTGGTCTATGTCAATTGTAAATAAGAAAAAAGGTATTCCAAAGTCTTCTTTTTGAAGATATACGAAATTTCAGGGCTTGGATAAGCCTTTCGAAGTTTCAGTACAGTAGACAGTTAATCATTCAAATTTCACAGATTACTTGCGCAAGGATGTTCGTTTGTACGTCTATCATATAGAATATATACCACAAGCCTTGTGATAAGAAATCAAATTTCCGCTCAAATACGCTTGTGAAAGAGTCGAATGAATGAGAAACATAACAAAGTCTGAATTGCTAATGAACGGATAAATAATTAAAGAGGCCAACGGGCCTTTTTAGGGTTTTGGGGATAGAGGGACTTGAACCCTCACGATTTTAAAAGTCGACGGATTTTCCTCTTACTATAAATTTCATTTTTGTCGTTATTGACATGTAGAATGGGACTCTATCTTTATTCTATTCGATCTGATTAATCAATTCTTCAAAAGATCTATCAGACTATGATGGAGTAAATGATTTGATCAATGAATATTCGATTATTTTTTCAACTTGTAGATCTTGGAATCGATTCATAACAATTCGTTCATTTTTATATATAATTTTATATATATATATAAATATAAATATAAAAAATTATAGAAATATAAAAAATAGAGATTCGAGTTGTCATTAATCAATATAGTATTTCAGTACGTAATACGTTTATCTTTCATCGTTTCTGGAGTTTCGATGGAAGGATTCATTCCTTTACTAACGCAACGTCGTCAACTCCATTTGTTAGAACAGCTTCCATTGAGTCTCTGCACCTACCCTTTTTTTTCGGAAAAAAGGATTTGGCTCAGGATTGCCCATTTTTAATTCCAGGGTTTCTCTGAATTTGAAAGTTATCACTTAGTAGGTTTCCATACCAAGGCTCAATCTAATTAAGTCCGTAGCGTCTACCGATTTCGCCATATCCCCCTCTTTTAAGATTAGTATCGCATTATGATGTCCTTCCCCGTTTTCTTTCATTTGTATTATACTGGAACCACTCAAGTCATTAGAATACCGATTCCTCTATTGAAAAGTGTTTCCTCCTATTGGATTTCTTGTCTATCTTCTTTCATCTCTCTCTTCTCTATCGGAGACCCATATTTGTTCCGATCCAAAATGATTCTATCATTTCTGTATCTGCAATTCAATATATATCAATATAGATAGATATATGAACATATATATTTGCCCCTCTTTCTATTATTTTTTTAGTAAAAAATTTAATACTTAAACGGTCGATTCCCTTGTTCGTCTTATCTTCCACCTTTCAGAATGAAAACATAGAAACGCTTCATTATCATCTCAATTGCATTAAATGCAATTAAGATTAACACATTAATTATTGATACACATCCATTTGATAAATAGATCAAAATTTTCTATCGCTATATTCTATTAATCGTTATATTAATTATTATGTTCTATAATAGAACAATTCCAATATTGAATATTTATTTGAAATGAAATTAGATTCTATATTCATATTAATTAGGAATAGCTAAGATCCCAGTAATTTAGTAAATTACTATGCATGTAACATTTCTGTTATGTGAGCCCGCTTAGCTCAGAGGTTAGAGCATCGCATTTGTAATGCGATGGTCATCGGTTCGATTCCGATAGCCGGCTTTTCTCTATTGATTTTATTTTTGACATAATTGATAAATCAAATAAATAAAGAAACGACTTCTTACCCTTTTTCAAAGGTCACCGATCTATGATGTCGTAGGAACTTACTTACCTTTATGACTAAAGGAGGGGTTCTATTTCTGTAGAACAAATCAAGAAAGGAACTCTTACTTTTTTATATCATTTACATATACAATAGGATCCGGATATTGATCCAAGTTATCTAATTATTCTTTGTTTTGTAGTACAATACTTTACTGGATTTCACTTCATTTATAATATTTATCATTTAGTTTTCATTTAAGTTTATGAAATTTAAATAAAATAAAATGTTTATGAAATTTAAATAAAATAAAATAAGGAGTCTTTATGTCGCGTTACAGAGGGCCTCGTTTCAAAAAAATACGCCGTCTGGGGGCTTTACCGGGACTAACTAGTAAAAGGCCCAAAACCGGAAACGATCTTAAAAACCAATCGCGTTCCGGTAAAAAATCTCAATATCGTATTCGTTTAGAAGAAAAACAAAAATTGCGTTTTCATTATGGTCTTACAGAACGACAATTACTTAAATACGTTCGTATCGCCGGAAAAGCCAAAGGATCAACGGGTCAAGTTTTACTACAATTACTTGAAATGCGTTTGGATAACATCCTTTTTCGATTGGGTATGGCTTCGACTATTCCTCAAGCCCGACAATTAGTTAATCATAGACATATTTTAGTTAATGGTTCTATAGTGGATATACCAAGTTATCGGTGCAAACCCCGAGATATTATTACAGCAAAAGATGAAAAAAAATCGAGAACACTGATTCAAAATTATCTTGATTCATCCCCCCCTCAGGAATTGCCAAAACATTTGACTCTTCAGCCATTGCAATATAAAGGATTAGTCAATCAAATAATAGATAGTAAATGGGTCAGTTTAAAAATAAATGAATTGCTCGTTGTAGAATATTATTCTCGTCAGACTTAAACCTAACTAAAAAACAAGGGTTCGGACAATTTCGTCCTCCCCTTCGCCGAAGTCTAAGTAAAGAGACCGAAGGAAAGTAAGGTTTTGATCCGGAAATTTTTCTATCATTCATCTATCATTGATCGGTAGGGGGATTTTCATCTCTTGTGCATTCTTTCCAGTCTTTTCGTTTCCGTACCACAAAAATTCGAAATAAAGAATCCATAAAGGTCTAACCGTTGGAATAATAGTATCGATTGTTATTTGATTTGATACATTGTGGTCAGTAACATTGTTGAATTAGTACGGAAAGAGAGGGATTCGAACCCTCGGTAAACAAAAGCCTACATAGCAGTTCCAATGCTACGCCTTCAACCACTCGGCCATCTCTCCTACAGAATGATTATGGCCCAGAAACCGAGTTAATAGTGAGTCATTAATATTCAATTTTTTTTTTGATAGGCACGTCCAACCAATTCTAACTATACAAATAATTTTTTTTTAACTATGTTTAATGGATACTTTTAGCTCATGATTCTATTTAGTTTTTTAAACTATGATTCCTTTTTTCTAAAAATTCGACTTTTACAGTTTTCGATTTTTCACCAACAACTGTTTATCCCATACATATATCTAGTCACAAGTTATGAATCATAGAATGATTATTCGATTCTTTTTGCTCTTTTTTGTATCATAATTCAATCAAAAAACTTCTAGAATTACCCCAGTCAGATAAATAAAATTCTTTTTTTCTTCAACTTCGCTGAAATCAGAATAGTTCTCTTCATTCTGATCCTACTACATTTGGATGAAATTTAACCGGATTGAAATATTTCTTCTCTTTTATTGATTCCTGTGAAATCAAAAAGAAACAATTTTAATATCGAGTGGGATTTTTTAATGAATCCGTTTTTATGTTATTTCGTACTATGCAATTCCTTTGTTTGTGGGATCATTTTCTCACGAGAGGTAATTAAAAGAAATTATAGAATGGGGTTGTTACCGATGCCTAGATCTGGTGGGATAAATGGAAATTTTATCGATAAGACCTTTTCAATTGTAGCCAATATCTTATTACGAATAATTCCGACAACTTCCGGGGAAAAAGAGGCATTCACCTATTACAGAGATGGTGCGATTTGATTTTTTTTTTTTTCAATTTTCTTTACCGCTCTCCGTCTTAGTAGAAAGACACAGTATTCGGGATAGAAAGAAAACAATAATTGAAATAAATCTACGCTTCTTGGAGGTGCAATTTGAAAATCAAAAAATTCCTTCTGTCGTGTATCCCCGATTAATGTAACCTTAGATGCTAGAATTGTCGATTCTAGTATTAAGCGAAAGGTGTAACCTATGGATTAAGTCAACCCTACTCCACTAGTAAAAATATTCACTAGTAAAAATAGGTAGCAGAGGGGAAGAAGCACTACACCTAGGAATCAACAACACGAAAACTTTGTTATAAATTATACCTTTTCCTTATCGGGATCGGAACTTAGAAAAATGGTTGGGACAACAAACATCCATCTCGTTTGTATTTTGGATACCTGTATAACCATCGAAGACTGTTGAAGTGACTAATTCCTGGAAATTTAGAGGCGTTGAGGACAAAGAAATTGTTAGAGTTACCATTTTTATTTTTATCTAGTAAACCATGCTTGATGTTAAGAAAAGATCTTTTACAGGAAGGTTGGCTAGAGATTTTTTGTAAAAACGCTAGTCCCATGAGTTCATAATGAGAGTATTTCAATGTTTTTTGATTTCATGTATTATTCTCATCTCATTATGCGCATCAGATAAAGGGGGAGCCGTATGAGATGAAAATCTCACGTACGGTTCTGGAACGGAGATTCTTTCAATGGAATAACGAACGACCGTAACGGATGTCGGCTCAATCCGAAGGAAATTATGCGGAAGCTCTACAGAATTATTATGAAGCTATGCGACTAGAAATCGATCCCTATGATCGAAGTTATATACTCTATAACATAGGTCTTATCCACACAAGGAACGGAGAACATACAAAAGCTTTGGAATATTATTTTCGGGCACTAGAACGAAACCCGTTCTTACCACAAGCTTTTAATAATATGGCTGTGATCTGTCATTACGTGCGACTATCTCCACTATAGAAAGAAAAAAAAGAGAAAATTCGCTAATAAATACTAAAAAAAATAGGCTTTCTACATATGTATTGTCCAAACTAACGATTTGTATCAGCTGTAGCAAAGAAAGAAACTTCATAGAAGCAGAAATATGAAGAAATAGGTATGCCTAGATACTTTATTCTATGGATAAAGGATCTAATTGATAGAAGAAGCACCGTAAAGATCAATTAGTCAGGTTTTTGGCCGATACAATAAAAACTGCTTACTTATATCATGATATAAGATCAAAATGAAGGAATCCACTTATGTAATAGGGTGGATCCCCTACAATATTGAGCAGCGGTGTAGCATCAGATCCCAAAGACAGTAAGTCTTTTCTTTCTTATGAAGGAAAGTCTTTTTCAAGGATTCTATATAAATTTCTAGATGAAACCGAGATAGTTATCTTTCAGAAAATTGTAACGATAGTGGGTGGAATGCCTATGCTTTATTCTTCTGAAGGTGGGAGAAAAGATAAAACTTATTTAATTATTCAGCAAAATTGAAGTTTGAAACTTATATAATTAACCGCTTTTGCTTAACTCGAGAAAAAAAAATGGGCTAGATCTATGAAAAATTTCATTCAATTAGATTAGATATGATAAATTTTTTTAAATATGGGACAGCAAAAGAATTGACTGTTGAGCCGTATGAGGTAGGAAACTCTCAAGTACGGTTCTAAGGGAAGGAATTTACCTGCCTATTCCGACCGGGGAGAACAGGCCATTCGACAGGGAGATTCTGAAATTGCGGAGGCTTG
Organism: Cucumis melo; assembly: GCF_025177605.1. NCBI lineage: Eukaryota > Viridiplantae > Streptophyta > Magnoliopsida > Cucurbitales > Cucurbitaceae > Cucumis > Cucumis melo. Next base: position 22,279 of record NW_026124211.1, read on the forward strand.
GTTCAATCAAGCCGCTGAGTATTGGAAACAAGCTATAGCGCTTACTCCCGGTAATTATATTGAAGCCCAAAATTGGTTGAAGATCACAAGGCGTTTCAAATAAGAAAACTCTATTTTTTTTTTTTTTCTTTATTTTTTTTTATTTCTTTATTTTAAATATTAACTGCTATGCTATTATTAAACTTTTCTTTTGATAAATATTTTCAAATATAAATGAATTTT
>NW_026124212.1:0-2500 GCF_025177605.1 Cucumis melo
CTGAAAAAGTATCTAAAAATAGCAAATTTAGATATTTGTACCCTGTCGAAGTAAGGAACCATGGCATATATGTTTGGAATAGATTCCATTTTGAGAGAGTTGAAAAAGCACTATCTCGTTGAAAGGTTCTATACATCTGCCCTTTCTCAAGGCATTTCTTTAGACAAAGACTCCGTTTTTTCCTCTTTTCGGATGGTAAATATTTCTCAGAACATGGAGTGTGAATCAAACCCATGTTTGAATTGAAATTGAGATACTGATGCAAGTTCTTCCCCTCTGAATCAGATAGATTCATATCTGAAAGAGGTTGACAATAAGTTCTTTCAAAATTGACTATTTGTCCCTCTGTTAGAGGTGTTCCAGAAATGTCTGCGATCGAGTAAATAGCTCGACGAACGAATGGATCGGATCGAATTGGAAAATGGAAAGATTTGTACAAGTTATACCTTTCGTCACCACTTTGTGGAAAATCGTTAGGTATGAATATGTTAGATACCTGTGACTCGATTGGTGAAATAGTATCTCTCTCCAAAAAAGCATGTTTTTTTTTACCGCCGCACAAAGAAAATATTTTGTTGCGAATGAACAAGATATTGAGGAATTGTCCATACGTAAAATCATAATTATTGATACGGGCCTTTTCCACATAATCCACATAAAAAGGGAATCTTTTGTTACAATAGAAGCAGAAGTGATGTGGATTATTCAAGAATCGAAGTCGAGTTGCTTTATAAAAAGAAGATATCAATGAACTTCTATGAAATGGTTTCACGGGATTTAGCCAATTGTCTTGATCGTGGGATATCATTGAGAAATAGGAATCCGTGTTATCAAAGGATTTCCTGCGATTATTTCTAGTATGGAATGAGTCAATCATCCACTTTGGTATCTTATTGAACAAAAATGGTGATATTGTTCCTCCATTGATCAAGAATTTCGATTTTTGGGAAGTATAATGATCATCCAATAAGAAGGGTTTCAATTTTTTCAAATGAACGATTTGAAGACCTATTGATTCTAACAACTGATTGCAGAGTTGATCATTCGGACCTTTCAATTCATAGATGTGGATCTCGGACCTATGAAGGGGGATATTCCCGAAACTCACAAAGAAAAAAGGAAGTGAGTTAGACAAAAAGAGAAGAAACTTGGACAAAAAAACAAGTAACTTGGACAAAAAGAAACGAAGTGACTTAGACAAATCTTTTTTATCGATAACCTCAGACCAATCAATCGAATATTGATTAATACGTAATCGATCGAACACTACTTGAAAATGAAAATGGCTCTTCTGCTCAGAAATGAAATGTTCCTGGAAATTCTTGCTCCCATTGGACCATTTGTATCTATATGCATTAGGATCCCGATTCATGGATCTCTCGGTTCGAGAAATCAAAATAAGAGGATCGAACCATTTCTTCTGACCCTTTTTGAAATTTGATAAATGTTGGTTGATCGTATATTTCATTATAGTTCTATGATTCAGAGTATCATTTCCTATTTGATCCCTTTGAATTCCATATTCCAAGTCGCGATCGGATCTATTCATTAAAAAGAATCGATTCAATACATTTCTTATGTACCCATAATATTGGATTTGAATCAGATTTCGGATCAATCTATATTGATTGACTGCCTCCATTATGTTGTTGCTAGCAAATACCACTATTTTTTGTTTTGGATCTTCCAAATCATTCCCGGGGGAGGTCCGGACCCATTTTTTTTCTGATCCTTCGATAAAAAGATTCATTCTCTTCATAAAAAATAGGAGGTAGAACCAATAAATATTTCTTTTTCGATTCATCCCTGGAGTTGAATACCTCATTCAAGAATTGTTTTTGATCCAATCCGTAGGAATCAATAGAAAAGGCAAATCCCTTATGATACACCAGATCCGGCTCGGTTATTGATAGAGTGAATAGATCTGCCATTTCTTGAAATCTCTCTTCTGATTCAAAATCGTGGTGTAACGTGTATCCCCTCCTGTTCCGGTCATGGAATAGATGAAATAAATAAATAAATGGATTTTTGTTCAAGAATGAAATCTTATTGGAACTGTCCATATCCAGTTCATCCTTCGGAACCATATCACATCCCGGATCTGATGAAATAGGATGAATTGAGACGGTATTTTGTAAATACGTAATTATCTTGAATATATTAACTATTTCTTTATTTTCCGATCGACTGGAAGGGACAAAAGAAACATCTTGTTCTTTCTTCAACAATTTCTGATCTCTAGTGGACCTCTGAATAGGATTCGAACCCATATGAAGTTCTGACCATCTGTCAGAGAAAAAAAGAACGAATGGATCTTGTAGGATTCCCGAGAAATTCTTCGATTTCTTCCGGAAGCGGATGATTATTCATCTGCTTCTCACGTTCCGTGAATAGCCGGGACATTGAGGAATATCCAGAAAAGCATTTAGGGAATCGGTCTGATTCTATCTCTGTTCGTTCCGTTTGAAGAAAGGAAGGATCCCAAAGAATCGATCTTTCT
>NW_026124212.1:10000-24964 GCF_025177605.1 Cucumis melo
TCCATTCATTCCTTTCAGGATCAGTCGCGGTCTTACAAACTCTACCGATAGTATGGACGAATCTGTTACTTCATAGAAATGTGTAAAAGATGCTAGCCGCACTTAAAAGCCGAGTACTCTACCATTGAGTTAGCAACCCCCAAAATATGAAAAATTTTTCTGTGTAGATACAATCGGAATCAAAATAACAAAAGAAATGAAATTAGATGACGTAATCAAAATATTGCAATAAAAAAAACTTCTTATATCACTTACACAAAAGTAATTTTTTGTATCACAAAAAATACAATGAGACCATCATGTGCGTGAAAAGCAAGGGTCATGAAAGGGAGATAACTAGCTTCATTTATACACAATCGGATTATATTTGTTTGATACACTGTTGTCAATATTAATGTGAATAATGAAAAACGCCTATAATGGACAAAACAAAAGAATTATAAATGAATAAAAAACAAATGGAGAAATAACAATTTGAGTTGAATAACTATATTTAACTAGATAAAGTTAACAAAATAGAATAAGAGAAAATATTCTAATAATAATAAATTCTATTAAAATAATAGAAAAGAATTAAAAAAAACTACGTACTTAGATTGGCACTATAGAGATAATCAACATAGATAGACATAAAAGATGTAGGCGAAAGAAGAAATTAAGGAAGAAGTAGAAAAAAATATATCGGGTTTGTGGATTGAATAAACCCGATATATTTTTTTTCTATTCATCTTAGATCAATTTATATCAATAAAATAAAAATCGATTTTTTCATTAGCGAAGACGCAATTTTAAGGTAATAAGTGTATAGTATGAATAGAACAAGAGAGAGGGGGAAATACTAAAGAAAAGGTTAGTCAAAGCTATATACAAGTTAAGTTATCACACCCTCGTTTTTTTATTTCATTAATAAAAATGGAATTTCGGTTATTGATTAAGGTGAAGTTCCGTAAAAACACCTGCCTTCTTTAAAATATCATGAACAGTTCCTGTAGGTTGAGCACCCTTTTCAAGGAAATATAGAATAGCAGGAACATTTAAATAGGTTTGATTCTTTATCGGATCATAAAAACCCACTTTACGAAGATCTCTTCCTTCTCTTCGGCATCGAACATCAATTGCAATGATTCGATAAACGGCTCATTGGGATAGATGTAAATTTTAAGTACCCCCCCCAGAACCGTATAAGAAGTTTTCTCCTCGTACGGCTCGAGGAAATTCAAAGTTATGTATAGAATTCTAATTAATGTCAAATAGATCTATAGATTATTAAATCAATTAGACTATGATTTAAAAATTTTTTTCTTATTCTTTTGTTTTTCTTTTGAAAAAAAAAACTCATTCTTATCCCCATAACTCAAGTTGGATAACTCTCACGCAAAGGAAAAAAACCCTTAAGCTTAAGCATTTCATTTATTGAGCGGTCTCTAACCTCTTTATTTTTGCCTGTCTCCGTTAGAATCTATTTCGATTCTTCATTCTGATCTAGTTTAGTTATTGAGACAATTGAAAAAGATTTTTACTTGTTCCGGGATCCTTTATCCTTTCCTTGAATCATTGGGTTTAGACATTACTTCGGTGATCTTTAATCGTTTCAAAATGGTAGCAACATACCATTTTTTTTGATTTCCTTTTTATCAAAGAATCATATAAATAATGGATTCTCGTGTGATACACTTTTAATCCAATTTGATGTTTGAATTTGAAACTTGTTCGAATTGGATCCTTTCGATTTGTATACCGAACCTATACTTACGAAGTAGTTTTAACTTATTGATTGACACTAACCCTAGATCTCTGCCCTTGATAAATGAATCAATACTTTCTACTCGAGCTCCATCATGTACTATTTACATCAAAAACCCTAAAAAAAAAAAAGAGCTCGAGTGCAACCGAACAAACTATGTCGAGTCAAGAGCATCTTCATTCCTATATAATATAAAATGGTGGGTGTAAGAATCCACAGTGGATCATGTCCTTCAAGTCGCACGTTGCTTTCTACCACATCGTTTTAAACGAAGTTTTACCATAACCTCTAATTTCTTGGAACTGGTATGTAATTGATTCATTTATGGAATCATGTATAGTCATTGGGTTAGTTGGTCCATAGTAATCTATACTCTTATGACATGGGTAGTTTTTGAAAAAGTCTTAGCAATACTTCAATTTATTGAAACCCATATTTTATTGTATATATTGTATCAATAACATTTTTTTGTATGAGTGCAATATTTATTTCTCTATATATAGATATTTTCTAGATAGAGAGAGATTTTTTGAAATTTCTATAAAATCAATTAAGAAATAATTAATTACGAATAATTAAGAATCTCCATTTTTCAATTTCTTCATAGAATGGATTCACGAGTTTAACACTTCTTCGAGTACCAAGGACTCATAAGAAATAATTAAAAAGATTTACTTGATTGAAAATTTACTACCTAAATATTATATTATAATATTATTTGAATAAATTTTTGTAAAGGATTTATTACATTTGATTATGATAAATAAATGTATATTCGGGATTAACCCATCAATTAGATAGATCTAAAATAAAAAAAAAAAAAAGAAATAAAACGATAAAAATAGATAATAACAATACATACATATCAGCATTTTCTGCCTAGTTTATTTAACTTAAGAGACTCAATAATCTTTCCTTAAAATAAAGTGAAAAAGATGTATGAATTGTTACTTGGATTTACAATTATTCATTACAGACAAACATACGAAAAAATGAGGTGAAAAGAAATACATAATATGTTACATATGTAACTTGATTCTTTGTTAATCAGATTCGGGCAGATATTCAAATTGATATCTTCCGTTATGGATTAACTCCTATCTACCCCCAATTAGATCGAGTAGATGCATCATAAATAAAAAAAGGATCCTACGGGGGACTGGACTAGTTTCGGAGGTGCTAGACTATCTTGTATAAGGCGAAAGTCAAACAGATCTAGAGTAAACGATTGTTCCTACCTATTTTTTTTTATTTGACTCTAAAATTTAGTACCCTAAACCCTAAATAGGTCTTAAGTTTCTTAAGACCATTAATTCAATTCCATTAGTGCCAAAAACACAAGACCTTCGTGTTTATAATTCAGAAATCCACAGAAAAAAAATACTCGGGTTTCACAAACCATTTAAGAGATAGAGAATAATAGAGGCTTTCGCATTTCTGAAATGCATCATTATAAGAAAATAATAAAGAACAATCACATTCGATCTATATTTAGACTCTTAAGCATAAGGTTGTTTAAAACGGCAATCTATAGTCTGATATCGAATATTTTTCCATATATCTTATAATATACTATTATTATATATAATAATAATACGCATACTCTGGGACGGAAGGATTCGAACCTCCGAATAGCGGGACCAAAACCCGTTGCCTTACCACTTGGCCACGCCCCATTTATATTCAACACTAATAAACACTAATATTGGTAGTGCTTAGTCGTCAATTCCAGTACAAATATTTATAGAATAAATTAGATTGTTGCTCAGATTTTGATACGTTTATAGATCCAATTAAACTCAATTTATTGATCATTACATATAATTCCATTAAGATATTGTATGAAAGTAGGATTTCTTCTATTCTCGTTTTATTTGAGAATTGAAGGATTTTTGATTGGCTGAGTTCAAATCAAAGAAAGGTTTTTTGACCTACTTTATGTTATTAATTTTTCCCTTATCCCTTATATCATAGCAATAATAGGGGATTAATAACTCAATCAAATCAAAAGAAATACAATTATCTTCAAGAACAAAGAAAAAAAAATTGTTATGCTTAATATCTTAAGTTTCATCGGTATCTGTCTTAATTCTTTCCTTTATTCAAGTAGTTTTTTCGTCGCCAAATTGCCCGAGGCCTACGCTTTTTTGAATCCAATAGTAGATGTTATGCCAGTAATACCTCTATTCTTTTTTCTATTAGCTTTTGTTTGGCAAGCTGCTGTAAGCTTTCGATAATATTTTTAATACTGTCCGAGACAAATTCATGATTTACTAGAAAAAAAAAAAAAAAAGATTCTAACTAGTTATAAGATCAGATAAGTTGTACATACAGTCTGAAGCTTTAAGTTGAATCCAATATTGAAATTATTCTATAGCTATGATAAATCTGGATCACTCTCATTTTCTTATTCTTACTTTTTTCCTTTGAACGACCCTCTTCGAGTCCCCCACAATATAGAATTGTGGGTATGAAATCCAATTTTGAGTAATCAAGGACTCAACTCTTAAAATTTTTTCCTATTTATAGAAATAACTTCACTGCATTTCTTGGTGTCAAACCAGATTAAAATAGAGAATCTATTCTCTTAAAAAAAAAATGATCTTGGAGATTGTGTAATGCTTACTCTCAAACTATTTGTTTATACAGTAGTAATATTCTTTGTTTCTCTCTTCATTTTCGGATTCCTATCTAATGACCCGGGACGTAATCCGGGGCGTGAAGAATAACAAAATCAGATTTTTTTTCCTTGCTTGATTTTGAAATGTTCTTAACATTTTATCTATTCCACATCTTTCCTCAACTATAAAAAAATACCAAGTAATTGACAGAAACGGAAAGAGAGGGATTCGAACCCTCGGTACAAAAAAATCGTACAACGGATTAGCAATCCGACGCTTTAGTCCACTCAGCCATCTCTCCCCAAATTGAAAAAGGATAATTACTATGATACATTGTATAAAAAATAGAAAATAAAGGCTTGAAAAAAGCCCTTCTTTATCTCTCTTTATTATCTTTATCTACCCCTTTATAGATATATAATTTCATTATATTGATATAGATAATTATCTAGATATATCGATGGATATCTATCAAATCGATAAAAACTTTTTTTTATTAGGAATTCCATTTAGATAAATTAGATTTCATTAGATAAGGGCTCAAAAGAAGAGATATCTTCAATCCTAATATATAAATAATACCAATATATTAAAGATTCATAAAAATATTTATAAATAAAAAGAAAGTACCTTTTTTAGTTTATTTCATCCGAAAAGCCCTTTTCTTTTTATTTTTAGTTCCACGGCCTGGCCTGGTCAGTACCTAGCCGGGCTTTTTTTGTTCCAATAAATCGTAGATCAAATTATTTATTTGATTTGAAAATGTTTTTGAAAAAAAAAAAAATAGAAACAACAAGAATCCTAAGAAGATTTATTATTTCAATTCCTATGATACAGAAAAAGATGATATAGAATCAAGGTTCGATTTCTTATTATTATTTTTTAGTACTTTACTAGAATAAAAAACTTGTTAATTAGTTAATTAAAACGAGTCCTCTTTTCCTAATCTCATTAGTGGCCCCTGATGAAAATACGTCAACGCTCAAATTTTCATGATTATTTTCTGATCCGATCTTTTTATTACTTATTAATACGACTTATTTTCGTCTTCGACAAAAGGTCCATTTATATACAATAATTGCATTGTAGCGGATATAGTTTAGTGGTAAAAGTGCGATTCGTTCTATTAATCCCTTAATAGTTAAGGGATCCTTCGGGTTGATTAATATTCCGATCAAAAACTTTATTTCTTAAAAGGATTTAATCCTTTACCTCTCGATGAAAGATTCGAGGAAAAATAAAAATTCTCGTGATTTGTATCCAAAAATATGTTCTAAATTGAAAAAATTGGATCATGAAATTACGAAACATAATTTTATTGAATTGGATCAATACTTCCAATTGAAGGAATAAGGGATCCATGGATAAAGGTGGAATTTTTTCTAATCGTAACTAAATCTTCAATTTTTTCTTTGTATAAGGGAGATTGAAGCAAAACAAAATAGCTATTAAACAATGTCTTTGGTTTACTAGAGACGTCGACATCGTTTTTTTTAGCTCGGCGGAAACAAAATACTTTTCCTAAGGATTATATTAAATAGAAATAGGGAACGAAATAAATAACTGGAAAGATTGTTATAATCTCCTCTTGTATAGGGATCATCTATAAAGCGGGTCCTTTTGAATGCATTCAGACGGAAAGGCTGACATAGATGTTATGGATGGTATTTTTTTTTGTTTACATCTTATAAATTTAGGAATTTATCCATCTTCCATAAAGGAGCCGAATGAAACCAAAGTTTCACGTTCGGTTTTGAATTAGAGACGTTCAGTTCAAAATGATGAATCAACGTCGACTATAACCCCTAGCCTTCCAAGCTAACGATGCGGGTTCGATTCCCGCTATCCGCTTATCTTATCTTATAATATTCTTATCTTATAATTTATATATATTATAAATAGAAATTAATTAATAATGGAATTACTCAAATAAAAATTTTCAATTTACTTAATTTTAACTAAATTTTAACTAATGTATTAGTTAATGTAATGCATCATTGAATTCAATATGCAATTTCCGGAATTCTCACACATTTTTTTTTACGAACAAGAGAGGTGAAAATACGAAAAAAAAAATTGGAATCAAAAGCGTCCATTGTCTAATGGATAGGACATAGGTCTTCTAAACCTTTGGTATAGGTTCAAATCCTATTGGACGCAATTTTTTTTTCATATATTTTTTTTTAGTTTTAAATTTTCTATATCATGTCAAGAAAGGAAAGATTTTGAATGATTTGAATAAGAGACGCTTATTTATTAATAGTAATTTATAAATTAGTTTTAATATTAATTGTAACTCTAGTTTTAGATTTATTATATAAATAAACTAATAATTCAATTCTGTTTTATTTGAAGATAAGATATTAGTAGAAAGGATATTCAAATTCCAAATATTAAGATATTTATGATATTCTAAATATATTATTAGAAATATAATCTAATTTTAACTTTAACTATATTTATAAAAAAATTTCTTAATTGTATTTACATTTCATTTTAATATTGATATATATTTCTAGAAATATTATCTACTTTCTTTAATATATTTATATATATTTTTTATTTTATATAAATTATATATATATATATTCTACCTACTAACACCTAATAAATGAAAAGAATGAAATTATTTCATGTTTCAATTTTAACATTTGAAAGTTCTAAAATTGATTTATACTTTACTTGTTTTCTTTTATACTTGGTCTTGAAGTAGAAAACGTTCCATCTGTTCCTGAATAGCTTCTTTCAAAAGGGCTTCCGCTTCAGTGGTCAATGTCTTCGTAGAAGAGATTATTTCTTGAAACTGAGGTTTATTCGTTTTTACGTAAGTACGTAACTCAAGAAGAAATTTCCTTACTTGTCCAATTTCTAATGAATCAAGATAACCATTAGTTCCGGTATAAACAGTCATTATCTGTTCGTCTACCGTGAGAGGTGCTGATTGGGATTGTTTGAGCAACTCACGTAATCGTTGACCTCTTGCCAATTGATTCTGAGTAGCTTTATCGAGATCAGAAGCGAATTGCGCAAAGGCTTCTAATTCGGCAAATTGAGCCAATTCCAATTTTAATTTGCCGGCTACTTGTTTCATGGCTTTAATTTGAGCTGCAGATCCTACTCTGGAGACGGAAATACCCACATTAATAGCAGGTCTGATTCCAGCATTGAATAGATCGGCAGATAAGAATATTTGTCCATCGGTAATGGAAATTACATTAGTAGGAATATAAGCTGAAACATCTCCCGATTGGGTCTCAACTATTGGTAAAGCAGTCATACTTCCTTCACCTAAAGCAGAACTTAATTTAGCGGCTCTTTCCAAAAGGCGTGAATGCAAATAAAAAACATCTCCCGGATAAGCTTCGCGGCCCGGCGGTCTTCGTAAAAGAAGAGACATTTGTCGATAAGCTTGTGCTTGTTTGGAGGGATCATCATAAATGATTGAAGTGTGTTGTTTTCTGTACATAAAATATTCAGCCAAAGCTGCTCCTGTATAAGGGGCAAGGTATTGTAATGTAGCCGGAGAATCTGCCGTTTCGGCTACTATAATAGTGTATTCCATTGCGCCCCCTTTCCTGTAAAGTAGTCACTACTTGAGCCACAGAAGATGCTTTTTTGACCAATAGCTACATAAACACATATTACATTTTGCCCTTGTTGATTGAGAATCGTATCCGTGGCTACTGCAGTTTTACCGGTCTGCCTGTCCCCAATAATTAATTCTCGCTGACCACGTCCGATAGGAATCATTGAATCAATAGCAATAAGTCCTGTTTGAAGAGGCTCGTATACGGAACGTCTCGAAATAATACCAGGAGCGGGGGGATTCAATTAACCGAGAGTCAGAAGATGAAATTTCACCTCGGCCATCAATAGGTTTAGCCAGGGCATTTATAACACGACCTAAATAAGCCTCGCTTACTGGTATCTGAGCAATTCTTCCCGTTGCTTTTACAGAACTTCCCTCCTGTATCAGCAAACCATCACCCCATTAATACAACACCAACATTATTTGATTCTAAATTTAGAGCTATGCCTATAGTACCCTCTTCAAATTCTACTAATTCACCTGCCATTACTTCATCAAGACCATAAATACGAGCAATGCCGTCGCCTACTTGAAGTACAGTACCGGTATTTACAATTTTTACTTCTCTATTATATTGCTCAATACGTTCACGAATAATATTACTAATTTCATCTGCTTGAATGGTTACCATGAGTATTTCGTAATTATTTTTTTTTTAAGAAAAAAAAATAATGCCTACAGTAGAAGGACTAATCAGTTAGTTATTTCTTTCATCGTCCCAAACATGCCAATATTAGCACTGATGGTACGTAAATGTAACTCGTTGTCCAAACAACTATTCAGAGTTCCTAGAGCTCCTTGTAAGGCTTGTTGGAAAACCTGTTGTCGTACTTGATTAATCGCTTTTTGTTGTTCAAAACGAATAGTTTCATTTTTATAATTTTCTAATTGTTCCAAACTTTTAGAAGTTGAATTAATCAAATTCAATTTTTCTCGTTCTATCTCAGAATATCCATTCACTCGAAACTGATCGGCTTCCATTTCAACTTTTCGTAAGCGAGCCCGGGCTTTTTCCAGCTGTTCAATGGCCCCCTCACGTAGTTCTTCTGAATTTTGAATTGTTTTCAAGATCCTCTGTTTTCGATTATCTAATAAATCACTTAATGAAAGTAGATTGTCTTTCCATTCATTTCAAAACTTCGACGATCCCTTCCCGAACCAAACATGAATCTTTCGATTCATTTGGCTCTCACGCTCAATTATTGCAATTATTTCTGAGAAATTCCCATATATCTTTTTGAATGTAATGAGCCTATCCTCTTTTCTCTATTCATATTCCACAAAGAAAAAGAAAAAAAATATGGATCATTAATCCAAGACCCGAATATTCGGAGGACTCTTCTGACCAAACAAACAATTGTCAGCAAAGTTGTTTCTTTTTTTTTCTTGAAATCCAAAAAAATTTTCTTACTTTATACATAACATAGGTCATCGATTCAGCATTGGATAAAAAAGAAAAAATGAGGGTGAAATCCTCATTTTTTTAGTTTTTTACAAAAAAATTCTAATATTCTATTAAAATAGAAAATAATAAAAAAGGGGGGGTTCAAATCATTTTATCGACATGAGTGTTCTATATCGAAAAAAAAAGCCCAACTATTTGAAACGATTTATGTATTAACTATGTATTAACATAGTAGTAGAAAGAGTACCATGCTACGTCTGGACTTCAAACGTTTTAACCATGTTAATAGTCCCACATTATTGGTTGATAGAGAATCAAAGTTGATTTACCAATGAATCACGAAATGCTATGGTTCTTCAATATGATTTCTTCATTTTGTCAGAAGTAATTCGCGGGATCATGCACCTTTTCGTAGTTATAACTAGAAAAGTACAGTTGGTTGTATCCAACTTATTCTTGAAATAAACAACTCGCACACACTCCCTTTCCAAAAAAAAATCAATACACCAAGCACTACGCTTAGATTTATTGGATTTGTTGCTAAAATATCGGTATTAAATCCGAAACTCTCGGCGGATGGCCAGTAACCCAAAGAAATGAAAGAATCGGTTACATTTTTCATATGATCTCCTTTTATAGATAAAAACTAATTATCTATTTCTTTCTATTTTTTTTTATTTTATTAATTTCCTATTTCTATTCGAAATAGAGTAAAAAATATGTTGTAAGAATCCTAAAAAAAAAGTTCCATTCGAGATTGGACTAAGAAAGGGAAGGAAGAAGGCGAGTCAGTATGCTAATGCCTCATCCTCAAATCAATCCTTCCCATAGGTTATTGTCCCAACGAATAAGTAATTGTAGGAGTGAAAGCTTCGTATAATTCGAAAAAGCAAGAGCAGCAAGTCCAAGTAAATAAAATACGAAAAAAAATACGTAATTTTTTTAGGATTAAACAAAAGGATTCGCAAATAAAAGTGCTAATGCTACAACTAGTCCATAAATTGTTAAAGCTTCCATAAAAGCCAGACTAAGCAATAAAGTACCTCGGATTTTTCCCTCCGCCTCGGGTTGTCTCGCGATCCCTTCTACAGCTTGGCCCGCAGCAGTACCTTGACCAATCCCAGGTCCAATAGAAGCAAGCCCGACGGCCAACCCAGCAGCAATAACGGAAGCGGCAGAAATCAGTGGATTCATGATAAGTTCCTCACACCAAAAGAAAGAAATGGTTAATGATACAATCAACCAATGAATTATAACTTATTATTCCATCACTAAGATTTATCCAACTAAAAATTACGAATTGAAGTAATAATATTATTGAATCGTCCAAACTACTTCAATCTCTCTTTTTTAGTTCCTATCCATCCACGTAGTTTTTGTGAATCCATACGACTTTTGTTCTTCCATTTCTTTTAAAGCATTCTTTGAATTCTTCATTGTTTTTCTTGATTTAATCTCTCTATTCATTCAATATTGAATTCAAAATTACATTACAGCCGAAACAGAAGGACTTCCATTGTAAGCCCTATCTAAATTCACAGTAGTAGGGCGGATTAGATATATCTTTAGTTCCTATATAACTAGTTAATATCTAATATAACATATACATGTGTTTCTTACCTAACGTAAACCAATTATTCATATCTTGGATTCCATCGAATTTGAGAATCATTCTTCGAAATATCCACAAGGGTTGTCTTATAGCAATTCGATTCAATACATCTAGTTGACTCCACTCTCCTCTACTCTACCCTACCCAATCCTTTTTTCTCGTTTTTTGGAAACCCTTTCTTTTTAGAATTATCCCACATGGAGACAATCAATCTAAATGAACGAATTCATTAGTCCAAATCCTTGCATAGAAATATCAATATTTTATTAATCTAAGTTCATGTAATTTTTTTTTTGTTCAATCGTTGAGAGGAAAAAGATCTTTTAGATCTCTTTCCTTTTTTTTTAATTCCCGAATATCGTAATCTTTCTAGTCTTACTCCCTAGATAGTATATACCTTCCTTATTTTTTGATTATTTGTATATTTATGTTCCCTAAGTAGATTATCTTGAGCCATGTATACATTGCCTTGGTCTAAGCTAAAAAAAAGAGTATTTAGAAAACTAATCAATGATGACCCTCCATGGATTCGCCTATATAAGCTGCAGCTAAAGTTGCAAAAATAAGAGCTTGAATACCCACTTGTAAATAATCCAAGGAACATAACAGGTATAGGAACTACTAAAGGTACTAAAGAAACAAGAACAACAACTACTAATTCATCAGCTAATATATTTCCGAAAAGTCGAAAACTAAGTGATAAGGGTTTTGTGAAATCTTCTAAGATGTTAATGGGTAAAAGGATTGGAGTTGGTTGAATGTATTTACCGAAATAACTTAATCCTTTTTTGCTAAGACCCGCATAAAAATATGCTACTGATGTGAGTAAAGCTAAAGCAACAGTAGTATTTATATCATTTGTGGGTGCGGCTAACTCTCCGTGAGGTAACTGTATGATTTTCCAAGGTAAAAGAGCTCCTGACCAATTCGAAACAAAAATAAATAGAAACATAGTTCCAATAAAGGGAACCCATGGACCATATTCTTCGCCAATCTGAGTTTTGCTCACGTCTCGAATGAATTCAAGGACATATTCGAAGAAATTCTGACCGTCAGTAGGAATGGTTTGTGGATTACGAACAGCTATAATGGCTGAACCTAATAAGATAGCAATTACAACCCAAGAAGTAATAAGTACTTGGGCATGGACTTGGAAACCTCCTATTTGCCAATACAAGTGTTGGCCGACTTCCACACCAGATATATCGTATAACCCTTTTTGTGTGTTGATAGAACATAATAGAATATTCATATTGCCCTCTGAAAGAAATAGAACTGTAAAACAAATTATTTTGATTCGACTGTCTTTTTTTTTACTTGCCTTGAGTTGTCTATTTTTGATACCAATTTATTACATTACAATATCCCTAGTTTTTTTTATCTCTTTTGTGCGATTCGGGAATAGTAACCAATTCCCGAAATCTATGGAGTTCCCCCCAAAATTGATTTATCTTATTATTAATCAAGAATTTCGTATAGAGCTAGAACGACCCTCCGAAATTGCAAATACTAATTTGTTAAGAATTAATCGGATTGAAGCTATAGCATCATCATTCGCTGGAATCGAAATATCTGCGAGATCGGGGTCACAATTTGTATCAATTAAACAAATAGTTGGAATTCCCAACGTGATACATTCTTGAAGAGCCCGATATTCTTCTTGTTGATCAACGATTATTACAATATCGGGTAACCCCGTCATATATTTAATCCCGCCCAGATATGTTTGCAAGTGAGATAATTGTCTCTTCAACATAGCGGCATCCCTTTTCGGAAGACGGTTGAGTCCCCCCGTCTTTTGTTCCGTTCTCAAGTCCCTGAACTTATGAAGTCTCGTTTCTGTAGTAGACCAATTTGTTAACATCCCCCCGAGCCATTTTTTATTAACATAATGACACCGAGTCCTTGTTGCAGCCCGGGCTACTGAATCCGCTGCTTTATTTTTGGTACCAACAATTAAGAATTGTTTGCCCCTAGTTGCTGCATCAAAAACTAAATCACAAGCTTCTGATAAAAAACGAGCAGTTTGAGTAAGATTTATAATATGAATACCTTTACGTTTTGCAGAGATATAAGGTGCCATTCTAGGATTCCATTTCCTAGTACCATGACCAAAATGAACTCCTGCCTCCATCATCTCTCCCAAATGGATGTTCCAATATCTTCTTGTCATTTCTCCCCCCACTTCCTCGCTTTTTTTTCTTAAAAAAAGAGACGAGCTGAAATAGAAATAAATAATTGTTCCCATGGAACCTTATCCTCTACCTCGACCGGGGATTGACTGTTGATACACAATCCAAGCCATTAATTTTTTTCTATTCGTTATTATCTTATTACCAAATTAACGCGGCTAGTTAACAGGATGACTCCACTTTTATGAATCATTAAATCCTAGAAATGCTTGTTCTGATGTATCATGTAAATTCGTTGAAATGAAAAAATCAAATAATTCTTTGTGGTGGAACAAAATATCTCTCATTTCCCCCTCGAAAATTTTTTTTGGGGGGGGTTCTAAAGGAATATTGTTATGTTGCCTCGAACGGTGCGCTAATTCTCTGAATCCGGTACCAACTGGTATCATTCCTCCTAGAACAACGTTCTCTTTCAAACCTCTCAACCAATCGATACGACCTCGGAGGGGCGGCTTTTGCTAAAACTCGAGCAGTTTCTTGAAAACTTGCTTCCGATATGAAACTTTGAGTATTTAGAGATGCTTTCGTTATTCCCAATAATACGGCTCGGTAACAGATCGCTTCTTCCAAAGCACGCCCTGTTCGTTCCGCTCGTAACAACCCAATGAGTTCTCCAGGTGAAAAAACATTAGACATTCCATCTTCTGAAACCAAGACTTTTGATGTTATTTGACGTACAATAATTTCGATATGTCTATTATGGATCTCCACCCCCTGGGATCGATAAACCTTTTGGATCTTATTAACCAAAGAGATACGACTTTGCACTATCGTTAGTTCAGAACCAATCAAAAATCCCCAAGGAATTCCAAGAATTCTTGTTATACGCTCGTTCCAACCCTCAATTCTCTTTTCTAGGCTCATCGATATTGAATCAATCGAACGCACTTCTAATACTTGTTCGACTTTTGGAAGACCCTGCGTTATATCACCAGATCGTGATTTTTCATAATATAAATGTAACTAAAGTATCTCCTTCGTAAAGCATTTCGCCATAATGGCGATGAACAGTTGCTCCTGAAGTGGCCAAATAAGGCTTAGCTAATCTTATTACTACAGAATCAACTTCAACAATTATAATTTGACCCGATTTTAGGTGTGGTCTATTTTTGGCTATACATACATTTTCAAAAAAAAAATGTCCAAGACTAATTCTTGTTCTTGTAGGTGTTTCTTCACAATAATTATTGTGATAATTATGATGCAGAAAATGCCAATTCAAATTAAATGTATTGAAAACGATGTTACTGCATGGATCGGAATTGAAAAATCCCCCCGTTTTCATCCATTAAATAATATTTAAGTACTTGAAAAGTCTGTTTTAAATTGTCAAGTTGCAAATATTTAGTTAGGGAGATCGGATTATGAGTTATTAAGTCATAAAAATGAATAAAAATTCACAATTTGAGGGGCCGCCCCTAAAGGTCCTAACGAATTCCTAATTGAAATTAGAGGATCCTTTTTACTTGATTCTTTTATGACATTATAATCTTTTACATCGTTGAATAGATCCATTTGCAAACAATTCGATGCTGACAAAATTATCAAAGATTGGCGTTCCTTATTTCTATTGAACAACGTACGAATAGTTCCTTGATTTTGACTCGGAGATTGTGGAACCCTTGTCTTGGAATAAATAGAAAAAAAATGGATTGATATTCGTGCGATCTGACTCATTATTAAAGATCAATCCTGAACCTGACGGATCTTTCCTTTTTCTCATATACGCAGTATCGGATTTCCCTAAGTCTATTCGTAGGAAATTTCGAACCAGACCATTTGTACTTACTTCAACAAAGGA
>NW_026124213.1:0-5000 GCF_025177605.1 Cucumis melo
GATATGGCGAAATCGGTAGACGCTACGGACTTAATTAGATTGAGCCTTGGTATGGAAACCTACTAAGTGATAACTTTCAAATTCAGAGAAACCCTGGAATTAAAAATGGGCAATCCTGAGCCAAATCCTTTTTTCCGAAAAAAAAGGGTAGGTGCAGAGACTCAATGGAAGCTGTTCTAACAAATGGAGTTGACGACGTTGCGTTAGTAAAGGAATGAATCCTTCCATCGAAACTCCAGAAACGATGAAAGATAAACGTATTACGTACTGAAATACTATATTGATTAATGACAACTCGAATCTCTATTTTTTATATTTCTATAATTTTTTATATTTATATTTATATATATATATAAAATTATATATAAAAATGAACGAATTGTTATGAATCGATTCCAAGATCTACAAGTTGAAAAAATAATCGAATATTCATTGATCAAATCATTTACTCCATCATAGTCTGATAGATCTTTTGAAGAATTGATTAATCAGATCGAATAGAATAAAGATAGAGTCCCATTCTACATGTCAATAACGACAAAAATGAAATTTATAGTAAGAGGAAAATCCGTCGACTTTTAAAATCGTGAGGGTTCAAGTCCCTCTATCCCCAAAACCCTAAAAAGGCCCGTTGGCCTCTTTAATTATTTATCCGTTCATTAGCAATTCAGACTTTGTTATGTTTCTCATTCATTCGACTCTTTCACAAGCGTATTTGAGCGGAAATTTGATTTCTTATCACAAGGCTTGTGGTATATATTCTATATGATAGACGTACAAACGAACATCCTTGCGCAAGTAATCTGTGAAATTTGAATGATTAACTGTCTACTGTACTGAAACTTCGAAAGGCTTATCCAAGCCCTGAAATTTCGTATATCTTCAAAAAGAAGACTTTGGAATACCTTTTTTCTTATTTACAATTGACATAGACCAAAGTCATCTATTAAAATAAGGATAATGTGTCGGAAATGGCCGGGATAGCTCAGTTGGTAGAGCAGAGGACTGAAAATCCTCGTGTCACCAGTTCAAATCTGGTTCTTGGCACATCATGAATTTGTATGAGTATCTATTCTACGGATTCATTAATAATATAGATCATGAAAAATACTGATACATGATGATGTCTGGAAATCTACCCTTTAACTAAACTATATATATTTTTTACTCTATTTATAGATGTCGAAAATAGACAAGTAAAGATAAAGAGGATATTTATAGAAATATGTAAAGGATGTATATAGATATGTAAAAGAAAAGAATTTTCTTTTGTTTCCTCTTCTTTTTTATTTGTTCATACTCTGTCTCCTGGCGTTCAATTCCTATTTTATACATATTTGAAAGTTTCAATTAGTTCCTTATAAGACCCAAAAGTCTAGTCTAGGGGAGTTGAAAGGCGGGAATGGCCAAGATTCATCTCAGATACAGTACAAATAGAATCCGATTCTCTTTTCATATTATATTTCTTCATTTCACCCTATGTGACTTTTTAAAGCACATCTATAAGTCATATGCGTGATACATAGTTCATAATGCAGAACTCATTTAGTTCATCCTATTAGCTTGTGGCTCATCCAAAATAAGTATCTTACAAATTGGATAATCTCACCAAATCTCTAATTGTATTTTTTTTAATCAATAATAATAAGATGAATGAGACTTCAATTACTATGCTATATCTATAAGAGAACGTAAAAATGTATTTGAATATCTTGAGTTGTCGAAGTGAAGATTAGTTTCGTATTATTTAATGAGCATCTTGTATTTCATAAAAATTGGGGGCAATATAATCCTTACGTAAGGGCCATCCTACCCAACTTTCAGGCATTAAGATACGCTTTAGACGTGGATGATTATCATAAGAAATTCCCAACATATCATAAGATTCCCTTTCTGGAAAATCCGCACTTTTCCAAACCCAGAAAACAGACGGAATTTTAGGATTTATCCTTGCGGCAAATACTTTTATGCATACCTCTTCCGGTTGATCTATACCATACTCGATTCTCGTAAGATGATACACACTAGCTAACAGTCCGCCTGGTGCTACATCATAAGCACATTGGGAACGTAGATAATTGTAACCATATACATATAAAATGACTGCAATGGAATGCCATTCCTCGGGCTTTATTTGTAAAGTCTCTATTCCTTGGTAATCGAAACCCAAAGATCTATGAACCAGTCCATGTTTGACTAGCCAAGAAGACAAATTACCCTGCATCTTCTCCCCCCCCCATTTTTTTATTTTTATTTGTATAAGTATTTCCCATTTACAATGAAAAATTGATGAAGATTCACTCGTTCTTTGCTTTGTTATTCTGTACAAAAAAAGTATACGGCCTAATTTACTAATTCGTAGGAAGAGACTGCACTTTTGTATTTGAAAAAAGTTTCAGGAGGGATGATCTCTGAAGTAGATGATGGTTGATAGAGTAATCCTTGATCGTAATTTCCAGTATTAGTACTTGGGCCAACATGAAATTTGTGATTGGTAGTAAAACACCGATTTTCCTCTTGAGACTTAATTCGATCTTCATAGATTTCTCGAGATATTTTCTTACGAAGTTTTGTTATAGCATCTATAACAGCCTCGGGTTTAGGCGGACAACCCGGCAAATACACATCGACAGGAATTAACTTATCGACTCCCCGAACAGTACTATAAGAATCGGTACTGAACATCCCTCCTGTAATTGTACATGCTCCCATAGCAATAACATATTTTGGTTCAGGCATTTGCTCATATAATCTTACTAAAGAAGGAGCCATTTTCATTGTTACCGTACCCGCTGTTAAAATTAAGTCTGCCTGTCTAGGACTAGATCTTGGTACCAGTCCATAACGATCAAAGTCGAATCGTGAACCTATTAATGAAGCGAATTCAATGAAGCAACAACTGGTACCATAGAGAAGCGGCCATAAACTGGAGAGTCTTGACCAATTTGAAAGATCATTTGATGTAGTTGAAATAACTGAAGTTTGGGTTGTTCGATCAAGTAAGGGAAACTCGATGGAATTCATAACTGTCTCAATGTTTTTTTTAATTGTCTGAATATTCAAAAACTAAGACCATTCCAATGCTCCTTTTCGCCATGCATAAACTAAACCGACAATTAGGATAAGCACGAAAATTAAAGCTTCTATAAAGACGGATACCCCTAATACATCAAAACTCATTGCCCACGGATAAAGAAAAACTGTTTCAACATCAAAAACAACAAAAACTAGAGCAAACATATAATAACGGATTCTAAATTGTACCCAAGCATCGCCCATTGGTTCTATTCCCGATTCATAACTCGAAAGTTTCTCTGGCTCTTTGCTAAGAGGGGCTAAAACTCCAGAAATTAGAAATGCCAAAATAGGAATAAGACTTGATATTATTAGAAATACCCAGAAAATATCATATTCGTAAAGCAGAAACATAAACGTACTCCTATCAATGTGGAAAATATACCGGATTAGTCGATCGGTACATGTCTCGTTTGAAGATTCATCCACTATAATCCTATTTATATAATATCTATTATATCCATAATAAATATATATTAAATATTATATATTTATATAGAGAGGATACATATAGTCGGAATTTCCATTTAGGAACTTTTAGTGATTGAAGAAGGAAAGAGAAGACGACTACTTTAGTTTTGTGCTTTACTAGATAAGGTATACCAACAGAAAAGCCTATTTGAGAATGTTTACAATGAAAGTTACCAAAGATCTTCGTTTCTCAAACTCTAGCTTGTCCACAAATAAAATACAGTAAGTCGTTCCTAGATCCATGTGATTTACTAGTGCATTCGATTTGCATTGGGTTATGGTGGAGTTTTTAACCGGTTTCATGTCATGATTTTGACTCCAAAAATTTACTAGAATTGGGTAGGTATCCCAAAGAAAAGAAGTATTACTAATTTCTTGATTTTGTATGGGAAAATAGGAAAATTTTCATATGTAATTCATCTACAAAGATAAGACATTAATGATGAACCAAATCAAGTGGCCAATTACAAACAATACAAACAATAATGAGGAAAGGAAAACGATTCTATTTTTGAATTATTAATAATATAGGGCTATACGGACTCGAACCGTAGACCTTCTCGGTAAAACAGATCAAACTTATTATTATCAAAATGATTTGAACTGTTTCAAAGACCCAACATGCATTTTTTTGCATTGGGCTCTTTCATTAACTGTTATAAATAAGTTAGTCTACCATATTTTTTCTTGACAGAAAGAAAGGGAGATGGTTCCATGTGCTCTGATTCATTATTTTGATTCGAATCTCGGAGCACTACCAAAGTTTTTCAAAGAAGGGGTTATCCTGACGTAGGTATGCTTCTGACCTAGATCAACTTAAGTTAAATGGAATCTCTATCGTCCTGCTTCTGCTTAAAGAATAAAATATGAAACTTCATACACCTTAAAGTTGTTCATAAGATAGGACGAAAGATCATTTTTTTTGAGGTCCTGATACTCATTATGCCTAGCATTGAATAGACTGGGTATTCACCTTATCAATATCTCAAATCAATGATGGATTTTTTTAGTGCCTAAATGGGGCACTCGATTCGGACCGAACTTTTTGTCAGGCTACTGTTCTCTTGTTTTGTTCCCTAAAAGTAATAGAGTAAGACATCGATTTCTCAATAAGATCAACTTTTTTGATTACATGATGTACTTCTCTGAAAAACATTGGCGCGCGTGTAAACGAGGTGCTCTACCAACTGAGCTATAGCCCTTGTGATACATATCTTATCATGTAGATAATTTCTTGTCAAGATGAATATTCTATAATCTATTTTGTTGATTTGTTTGATTGGTATTGCTTATCAATAATATTCGATTTATAATCTATCGATGTGATAGGGCTCATTTTTTTTTCTTTGTGATGATAAATGACCTACTTAACTCAGTGGTTAGAGTATCGCTTTCATACGGCGGGAGTCATTGGTTCAAATCCAATAGTAGGTAGAACTTATTAGATACCACAG
>NW_026124213.1:10000-29024 GCF_025177605.1 Cucumis melo
AGGGAAGTTAGAATACAGGTGTAGGCTAAATAAATCAATCAATAGTCTTGGTCCTATTGAAAGTGAAGGATCAATTATAAATAATATGAATAAAAACATTCCTAGTCATAGTGATAGTTACAATTCTAGTTACAGTACTGTTGATGATTTAGTCGGCATTCGGAATTTCATATCTGATGACACTTTTTTAGTTAGGGATAGTAATAGCTGCAGTTATTCCATCTATTTGGATATTGAAAATCAAATTTTTGAGATTGACAATGATCCTTCTTTTGTAAGTGAACTAGAAAGTTCTTTTTATAGTTTTCGGAACTCTACTTATCAAAATAATGTATCTAAGAGTGATGATTCCCACTATGATCAGTACATGTATGATACTAAATATAGTTGGAATAATCACATTAATAGTTGCATTGACAGTTATCTTTGGACTCAAATCTGTATTGATAGTTACATTTTAAGTGGTAGTCACAATTACAGTGACAGTTACATTTATAGTTCTATTTGTGCTGAAGGTGGAAATAGTAGTCAAAGTGAGAGTTTCAGTATAAGAACTAGCACGCATAGAAAAAATTTAACTACAACAGAACGTTCTAATGATCTAGATCTAACTAAAAAATACAGGCATTTGTGGGTTCAATGCGAAAATTGTTATGGATTAAATTATAAGAAAATTTTTAAATCAAAAATGAATATTTGTCAACAATGTGGATACCATTTGAAAATGAGTAGTTCAGATAGAATCGAACTTTTGATTGATCCAGGTACTTGGGACCCTATGGATGAAGACATGGTCTCTTTGGATCCCATTCAATTTGATTCGGAGAATCAACTTTATACTTATAAAGATCGTCTTTCTTCTTATCAAAGAAAGACAGGATTAACTGAGGCTATTCAAACAGGCACAGGTAAATTAAATGATATTCCAGTAGCAATTGGGGTTATGGATTTTCAGTTTATAGGGGGTAGTATGGGATCCGTAGTAGGAGAGAAAATCACCCGTTTGATCGAGTATGCTACCAATCAATTTTTACCTCTTATTATTAGTGTGTGCTTCGGGAGGAGCACGCATGCAAGAAGGAAGTTTGAGCTTGATGCAAATGGCAAAAATATCTTCCGCTTTATATGATTATCAATCAAATAAAAAATTATTCTATGTAGCAATCCTTACATCTCCTACTACTGGTGGGGGTGACAGCTAGTTTTGGTATGTTGGGGGATATCATTATTGCCGAACCGAATGCCTACATCGCATTTGCGGGTAAAAGAGTAATTGAACAAACATTGAATAAGGCAGTCCCTGAGGGTTCACAGGAGGCTGAATCTTTATTCGATAAGGGCTTATTCGATCTAATCGTACCACGTAATCCTTTAAAAGGTGTTGTGAGTGAGTTATTTCAGCTCCACGCTTTCGTTCCCTCGAATCAAAATTCAATCAAGTAAAGCCTTACTTAACTTAAAAAATGAATTCTTTTTTTTTTTATTTCTTCCGCAAAATTTGGCACGGGGAAGAAAATGAATTTCATGCTCCCTTCTTAACATTACATGTGTATATATACTTCAACTATAGCAAATAGCGGCATAGAGTCTTGCATCTTTCTACATCTCTAGCGGATCTCTAGTTTTACTAAGAATCCTTGTTGTTGGATCGGATTATAACTACCTTTTTGGGAATTTGTACGAAAATCTTTATGAAATTTTATTAAAAAAAAATGCTAAGACAAGATAATAACTAAAATAATGCAAACGTCTATTATGATACATATATCTCATGTCGAAAGATGAGTAAGTCCATTTATTTAATTCGACATTCCTCATTCCTTTTCTATATATACTCACGTAGATATTACTTAGTATAATTATATATTGAATTAGTATAATTATAAGATACCTTTTATAACAATCAATAAATAACAGGTAAAACTATTAATATAACAATGAAAATATTAAGTCGAGGTATCCATTCTATGACAACTCTCACCACCTTACCCTCTATTTTTGTGCCTTTAGTGGGCCTAGTATTTCCGGCAATTGCAATGGCTTCTTTATTTCTTCATGTTCAAAAAAACAAGATTTTTTAAATATGCTGTCTATTTTTTTTTTTCAAAACTTAGACTTTGACGATAACACAGCTATCTATTTAGTAGACTAGAATCTAACATGTGGCTTACTCCAAACATAAGCGATTATACATACGTAAACATGATATCTGAGGAAATCAATTAGAAGTATTTCAAAATAGAAAATAGATAAGTTTCAAAATAGAAAATAGATAAGAGATCGGGCGACAAATGTTTGAGATATAAAATCAATATACCTATATGGATGTAGGTATCTATAGGGAATCATATAAAGGTGATGTTATTATTTTAGATCTAAGTAATTCGATGAATTACTTAGATCTAAAGTAAAGGTTCACATCAAAATAGTGCTAGTTGATTAGAGTTACTTCGGAAACAAAAAAAGTAAAATAGATTTTTTTTGATTCTCTTAATTCCAATAAAATGCAACGAGATCTAGTATGAATTGGCGATCAGAACGTATATGGATAGAATTTATAAGAGGATCTCGAAAAATCAGCAATTTCTGCTGGGCCTTTATCCTTTTTTTAGGTTCATTAGGGTTTTTATTGGTTGGAACTTCCAGTTATCTTGGTAGGGATTTGATAGCTTTATTTCCGTCTCAGCAAATAATTTTTTTTCCACAGGGGATCGTAATGTCTTTCTATGGGATTGCCGGTCTCTTTATTAGCTCCTATTTGTGGTGCACAATTTTGTGGAATGTAGGTAGCGGTTATGATCGATTCGATAGAAAAGAAGAAATAGTGTCTATTTTTCGTTGGGGGTTTCCTGGAAAAAATCGTCGAATCTTCCTACGATTCCTTATGAAAGACATTCAGTCCATCAGAATAGAAGTTAAAGAGGGTATTTATGCACGTCGTGTCCTTTATATGGAAATAAGAGGCCAAGGGGCCATTCCCTTGACGCGTACCGATCAGAATCTGACCCCACGAGAAATTGAGCAAAAGGCTGCCGAATTGGCCTATTTCTTGCGTGTACCAATTGAAGTTTTTTTGAAAAATGAAGTTCAGAATGAATTTTGTTCGTAGCAAGAGGGATAAAACTGAAATGAAAGAATAGTCTTTTTTATAGACCATAGTAATAGTATAATAACTTAACTGGAATTTCTTCAGAATGCTCATTTGACCCAAAGCAGACGTATACGGAACAGCCAGAAAACTTTCTTTGTCCGAAATTTTTGATCCGTATGTAAATCAACTGCACAGTAACAAAAAAAAGTGGATTCTTTGTTATTTTCTTTCTGTATTATTTCGAAATTCAAGGATTAACTAATAAATCACAAATCAAAAACTAAAAAAACAGGGAATGGATTCATAATAGTATGCATATGACTTGTAATAGAACTTATGTTTGATATAAATATTAGTAGTGTAGAGAGTTAACGAATGAAGTGAGTTCATTAAAAAATAAAAGACGAAAAAATGGAAAAAAAGAAAGCATTCATTCCCCTTCTATATCTTGCATCTATAGTATTTTTGCCCTGGTGGATCTCTCTTTCATTTAATAAAAGCCTAGAATCTTGGGTTACTAATTGGTGGAATACTGGTCAATCCGAAATTTTTTTGAATGATATTCAAGAAAAGAGTATTATAAAAAAAGTTCTAGAATTAGAGGAACTCTTTCTCTTGGACGAAATGCTAAAGGAATACCCAGAAACACATCTACAAAAGCTTCGTATCGGAATCTACAAAGAAACGATCCAATTGATCAAGATGCACAATGAGGATCGTATCCATATGATTTTGCACTTCTCGACAAATATAATCTGTTTCGTTATTCTAAGTGGTTATTCTATTCTTGGTAATGAAGAACTTGTTATTCTTAACTCTTGGGTTCAAGAGTTCCTATATAACTTAAGCGACACAATAAAAGCTTTTTCTATTCTTTTATTAACTGATTTATGTATAGGATTTCATTCACCCCATGGTTGGGAACTAATGATTGGTTCTGTCTACAAAGATTTTGGATTTTCTCATAACGATCAAATTATATCCGGTCTTGTTTCCACTTTTCCAGTCATTCTTGACACAATTTTAAAATATTGGATCTTCCGTTATTTAAATCGTGTATCTCCCTCACTTGTAGTGATTTATCATTCAATGAATGACTGAAAAATATAATGTTTGTTACTTTGTACATAAGTAAAACATTCAAAATTGTACTTATTCCTTCTACCCATCGCGAAGGATGCCTCCTATATTCGAGTAACTTTATTTCAGTAAATAGCAGAATCATGGATAGGGAACTATACTAGGGACCTACCTAATTTTATTGTAGAAATTTTTGGGCTCAATGATTGGACCATGCAAACTAGAAATACCTTTTCTTCGATAAAGGAAGAGATTACTCGATCTATTTCCGTATCACTCATGATATATATAATAACTTGGGCACCCGTTTCAAATGCATATCCCATTTTTGCACAACAGGGTTATGAAAATCCACGAGAAGCAACCGGCCGTATTGTCTGCGCCAACTGCCATTTAGCTAATAAGCCCGTGGATATCGAGGTTCCACAAGCGGTACTTCCTGATACTGTATTTGAAGCAGTTGTTCGAATTCCTTATGATATGCAACTGAAACAAGTTCTTGCGAATGGTAAAAAGGGTGGTTTGAATGTGGGGGCTGTTCTTATTTTACCCGAGGGGTTTGAATTAGCCCCCCCCGATCGTATTTCTCCCGAGATTAAAGAAAAGATGGGCAATCTTTCTTTTCAGAGCTATCGTCCCACTAAAAAAAAATATTCTTGTGATAGGTCCTGTTCCTGGTCAGAAATATAGTGAAATCACCTTTCCTATTCTTTCCCCCGGACCCTGCGACTAAGAAAGATGTTCACTTCTTAAAATATCCCATATACGTAGGCGGGAACAGGGGAAGGGGTCAGATTTATCCCGACGGGAGTAAGAGTAATAATAATGTTTATAATGCTACAGCAGCAGGGATAGTAAGCAAAATAATACGAAAAGAAAAAGGAGGATATGAAATAACCATAGTGGATGCAGCGAATGGGCGTCAAGTGGTTGATATTATCCCTCCAGGACCAGAACTTCTTGTTTCAGAGGGCGAATCCATCAAACTTGATCAACCATTAACGAGTAATCCTAATGTGGGAGGATTTGGTCAGGGAGATGCGGAAATCGTCCTTCAAGATCCATTACGTGTCCAAGGCCTTTTGTTCTTTTTTGCATCTGTTATTTTGGCACAAATCTTTTTAGTTCTTAAAAAGAAACAGTTTGAGAAGGTTCAATTGTCCGAAATGAATTTCTAAATCTGGGGATTTATCAAATAAAGTTCGTAAAAAAAAACCAAATTCTTGTTGGCAATTCTATAATTTAATTATGTATGATCAAAAAATTATGAAAAACTTTTTCCCTTGTTTTTTTTTTTTATTCTTTTTCGACCCTATTTCGGTAATTACTTGTACCGCATTACTAGTCATAGTATGGATATTATATTGTCAGGAAGACTATTTTACCTCTTCTTTATTTCTTTGTTTTTTACAATACAAATAGGAGCGGTATTATTATGATTATTATGTCACTGGTGCCAGATTGAAATGTCATTGAATGTGTCTATTTTTATTCTAATAGAATAAAAATAGAGTAGATATTAAAAATAAGATAAGTAAATGGAGAATAGAAAAAAAATGAAGGGAACAAAGGATTCTAGAAGGAATTATGCATCTTTCTAGTATTCGATACCAGTACCAGAAAAATTCCTTTTCTTGTTCTGGTGTCGAAATAATAAACTAATGAATTATTCTTGATCCCGTTCGTCAAAGATCTCTATTCTTAGTTTCAATTTTTCCCGGTTTATCAGAACCTTTTTTTCGATTTATTACATAAGTAGTGAACAAATTCAATGAATTTTTCAATTCTATTTTATATTAAAATAACTATAGAAAATTCTATTAGTATATTTTAATCTATTTAAAGGGTTTGTGATATCTGATCGATAGAAATATAATATTGTTATATTGGGATTGTATCATCCAGAAAGAGGGAATCGAGTGATTCTCTCTTTCTTTTTTTCGCTTTGAAATGAAAGTATCGACCGATACGATCGCGAAAGAGATGGTCTGAATCAATTTTTTTTTTGAAGCAATTCAGAATCAGAAAGAAATGAAGTTTTTTGAAAAAATAGGAAAGATCCATTTTTTTCATTTATATGAATAAATTAGTCTAATTCTAATTAGTAAGAGCTCAACGGGACCTACCCCCTCTTTTTTTCTGATTTGAGGGGGATCCTGTTGAGTTCTTACGCTTTCATGTCTCCAACTCAGTTCATCCGATTATTACAGAGATGAACCTAAGCCGGAATATGAACCATAAAAGAAAATACCAACTAAACCGATCACAGGAATACCAGTTACAGTACCGATTATCCAAAGAGGAATCCTTCCAGTAGTCTCGGCCATTTGTCCCACTTCCCTCCCCATTTCATCAAGTGGTCGTGCTAGAGACAGAAACAGTCATAGATAATTATGAGATGATATCCTTCCGAATGGGATAAGATAATTCGTACTATTAATTTAGTATTTTCTTTTATTTAATTGAAGAAATAATTGGAAAATAAAACAGCAAGTACAAAAATGAGTAATAACCCCCAGTAAAGACTGGTACGATTCAATTCAACATTTTGTTCGTTCGGATTTGATTGTGTCATAGCTCTATAATTCGGATTAGGTTTATCGTTGGATGAATTGCATTGCTGATATTGACCCTAAAAAAGAAACGGTAGGTACAGCTAGTCCGTGAACAGTTAACCATCGCACTGTAAAAATAGGATAAGTTTTATCGATAGTCATTTGGTCCTCCTAAAAAGATCTACTAAATTCATCGAGTTGTTCCAAAGAATCAAAACGGCCAGTTATTAATGGAATTCCTTGTCGGCTCTCTGTAAAATACTCATTTGGACGAGGGCTTCCAAAAACATCGTAAGCTAAACCCGTGCTGACGAATAACCAACCTGCAATGAATAGAGAAGGTATAGTAATGCTATGAATGACCCAGTATCGAATACTGGTGATAATATCAGCAAAAGAACGTTCTCCTGTGCTTCCAGACATGCCGAGCTCCACATATTCTTGTACAGTCAAAAGGGGGATCGATTCCGTAAAAGATGAGATCAGTAAATGGAAATTAACTGAAATTTTATCTTTGTAAGATCGTCAATATTGTACCGAGGGTGTTTTTAGAGTATACCGAATCAGTATAGCTATCCTTCTTCTGACGCAGCAACGCAATTTCACAATAAGTATCAAAATGAAGCACTAAAACTAAATAATATAATTTGTTTCTTCTTTTCTTGCTGCTTGTCGATGTAGAATCATATACCATTCATTCAATAGAAAATTCTGAAAATGCCTGTCTGTAGTATTAAGGATTCTATCGGTTATTGGCTTCGGGCTAGAAAGCGAAGATTGGGTAAAATGTGAATCCGACTGGTTGGTTTATAATAATTTAGGAAGCAGATTCTAATAGTCCCAAAATTCAATGAAATTAGACGTGAAATCTCGAAATATTTCTTTTGTGTTTGTAGTTATATTTTTGTTTGAATCTTTTTTTATTTTAAGGAATTGGTTAGTCGTCCAGTAACAAGTAACAGTAGTACATAGGATTCGATGAACGAAACAGAACAACGAATAGAAGAATAATAAATATTCGTAATGCACGCATTATTGTTTTATATTAGACTCAAACGATCGTTCTTCAACTAATTAGAAGAATGTTTTTAATATGGAAAGAATAAGAATAAATGGAGAACCTAGTTTCGAGTGATCTGATCGTGCGATACTTTTTTTCTTTTTAAAAAAGATTTTATGGAAATGAACCCACTACATAAAATCTAATTAGTGGGAATACAATTTCATAAATAAAGGGCATTATAAGGTCATTCATTCTTCAGCGATTCAAAGAGCATTTCATTTTTGGAATCAAGTTACACAACATAGTTTATTTATTATTTTTCTTTTTTTTTTTTTTTTTTCTTTCTAATTATTTAGAATCCATTTAATAGATTTATATATTTACTAGATTTATATATTAAATTATTGTTTATAAATTCTTTATAATAAGAATATTTGTTTTGAAAACTCAAGAGTTGTTCAATGAATCCCTTGATTCCGAATTGCGGGATAGAGAGACAGATGATGAATTGATTTCTTACCTATGTCACAAGATTTTTGTTAGTATCATCTATAATCATAATAATAGATGAATCAAAAACTTTCAATTGAATATATTTTTTCAATTAGTATTTTTACTTATCCATCCGCGTATCTTTCAAAAATAGAAACTTAGGGAAGTGCTTTATAAACATATGGATAAAAATAACGTATTTCATTTAGCCTCGTCATGCCTACTATCACTAGTTATTTCGGTTTTCTACTAGCAGTTTTAACTATAACCTCAGCTCTATTTATCGGTCTGAACAAGATACGACTTATTTGATTAAAATTCATTGAATGCACAATTCAAAAAAAAGAAAGATTTCGGTGTTATTCAATATATTCTATATATTGTAGAGTTCTTTACCTTGTCAATTCAATTTCGAATTCTTGGTCATTGAGATTCATGGGCAATACCGATTAATATTTTAAGGATAGATATTACCTCTCCTTTTCCTCGTTCAACTAAATTGAAATGATTGAAGTTTTTCTATTTGGAATCGTATTAGGTCTAATTCCTATTACTTTGGCTGGATTATTTGTGACCGCATATTTACAATACAGACGGGGGGATCAGTTGGACCTTTGATTAATTAACAGTTCTTTTTTTTGATTGACCCCCTACTTGCTTTATAGGAGGTAAAATTTTGATTTCTGTTGAATTATTTCAGTATCATTTTGATTTAACAACAACAAGAATCGAATCACGCTCTATAGGATTTGAACCTACGACATCGGGTTTTGGAGACCCCGCGTTCTACCGAACTGAACTAAGAGCGTTTTATTATCAAACTAAAAGCAACCCGAATATATCTTCGATACATATATTATCATAGAGAATATCATAAAATTAAATAAAAAAAGATTGATTCGATATATGTATGTTCAATTTTTATGGATCTCAATTGATTCCTCGTTACTGTTCAGAAGATAAGTAATAGGTAGGGATGACAGGATTTGAACCCGTGACATTTTGTACCCAAAACAAACGCGCTACCAAGCTGCGCTACATCCCTTTCAATTGGTCTACAGTGTTATTGTAGAGAATCCCTGTCTTGTTTTCCACATTTTTTATTTATTTCCTCCATTGGTATACACAAATTATCTTGCCATTTCTTCTTTTTTGTCTCATATCATATATAAAATATAATAAAAATAATAAAAAGACTTATATACGTATGAAATAATAAATATTAAATCCGCCGTAAAGAAAAATGAATATTTGGGGTGGGGCGGAAAGCTACATATTTTTTTTTAATAAAAAAGGGAATATCTACCGAATTGAACTGTTGTACATTTCAATTTGAATTAGGAATTCCGCGGACAATACAAGCGGTTATTAACTATATATACATTTGATGGTATGTAATACCAGTATGTATTACAAATTACTATAAAGTAGGAGGGTTTTCAATGCGAGATCTAAAAACATATCTCTCCGTGGCACCGGTAGTAAGTACTATATGGTTCGGGGCTTTAGCGGGTCTATTAATCGAGATCAATCGTTTATTCCCGGATGCGTTGGTATTCCCGTTTTTTTCATTCTAGTTATTGACTTGGGAAGGGGTGAAGAAGATTAGAAAAACAATCAAATATCTTTGACTAATCCCCTTCCCCCCTTCTTTTTTTTAGAGTTTTTAGACTTAGAATAAGTTAGAAAGAATCAAAATGGATTCAACCTCAGTCAAACTCGGACGCGGCGCCAGGTTCAAATTTAATTAATAAAAGAGTGAGAACGAAAATGAAAATGTGATGGCTAGGGCAACAATATCATACAAAATACTTAAATGAAAAACTGTACTGCGATTCTAAATTTAGAAATTATTGTATTACTATATTTTAATATTTGATTGTAACGAAATCTTTCATAATTTTATTTCGAGTTACCAATTTTTCTTTTTTTCTTCATTTTGGATCGGAAAATGGAAGAGTTGCGTGAATCAAAAATCCAAGGGAGGTTCATGGCCAAGGGTAAAGATGCCCGAGTAACTGTTATTTTGGAATGTACTCGTTGTGTTCGAAACGGTGTTAATAAGGAATCAATAGGGATTTCCAGATATATTACTCAAAAGAATCGACACAATACGCCTAGTCGATTGGAATTGAGAAAATTCTGTCCCCGGTGTTACAAACATACGATTCATGGGGAGATAAAGAAATAGATCGAACCGATCGGCTGTGTGTCACCCTTTTCCAATCCAAGGAAGATGAAAAATTACATATATTAGACATATTTTAGATTTAAATATAAACAAACCAAATCCTATTTCGATCGGATCTAAAATGATTTAGAATTAAGAAATAGGATTTTCGGGATAAGGAATAAAAAAAACCATGGATAAATCCAAGCGACTCTTTCTTAAATCCAAACGATCTTTTCGTAGGCGTTTGCCCCCGATTCCATCGGGGGATCGAATTGATTATAGAAACATGAGTTTAATTAGTCGATTTATTAGTGAACAAGGAAAAATATTATCTAGACGGGTAAATAGATTGACCTTAAAACAGCAACGCTTAATTACTATTGCTATAAAACAAGCTCGTATTTTATCTTTGTTACCTTTTTCTTAATAATGAGAAACAATTTGAAAGAAGCGAGTCGACCGCTAGAACTATTGGTCTTAGAACCAGGAATAAATAGACTTAGCTTACTCTTTAATTGAATTAAAATTCTAATCCAAACTCAACCGCAGATTGATTCTTTGTTCGAAAAATCCGAAAATCTAGATTCGATTGTCGTGTCGTAAGAAAAAGAAAGAATAGTGGAAGAAGAATAAATCGTTTTTTTTTTTATTGAACATATTTGCTCATTTTGACCACTTTATCATATTTTATCATACTAATTTCTACTCTACCTTCTCGGAGTTCATTCTCCAGAGAACTCCATTTTAAGCATTCCGCTGGATTCTTTGCAATCTTCGTATTTTATGATCTCATTGGAAATCATATAAAGACAATTTCTATTTAATATCGCGATTTGGGCAAGTATTTTACGATTAAGAAGCAACTGCCTCTTGTACAGATTGTGTATGAATCTACTATAACTGTAGTCTACCTTATTAGATCGAATTACTGCATTTATTCGAGCGATCCACAACTGTCGAAAATTTCTTTTTTGCCTACCTCTATCCCCGATATAGCTGAAGCCAAAGCTCTTATTTTCTGTTGAGTAATAGTTCGAGTAAGTCTTGAATGAGCCCCTCGAAAGCTTGATGCAAATAAACGAATTTTTGTTCTACGTCTCCGAGCTATATATCCTCGTTTAATTCTAGTCATTGAATAAATGAAACTTTGATGAATAACTAATGGATTTCCTTTCTTTCAGTTATTCCTTTCTCCTTTCCTAGTCTATTAATAACAAAACGTATTTTTCCAATGTATAAAATAAAAATTCCAATGGCTTTTGCTACTATAACCTTCCCGACCACTATTTCTTTTTTTGTTCTAATCACCCCAAAATACGAAATAGTATTTTTTACTAGGTATAAAAAACAAAAATAGAGTAAATAAATAAAAATAGAAATGGATAAAGAAATAGTGGGTTCCTTCGTTTCTATGGTTACTTCTTAAACGGTGAGGTCCTCTCTATACACCGGAGCTCCTTCTTTTATTTCATCAATGTTATTGTTAACTTGTACAGTTCACCCTCTTTGGCTCTACCCATGAATTATCTAGTAATCGGTCTTTCACAACGAGATCTACCTATACAGTAACGGTATTTAATTATGAAGATTGGTTGGGTAGCTGACCCTCTTAGTCCGTTCTTGGAAGAATAAGGCTATAATCCTTCTGTTAAATAGGATTTCCTCTGCTTAATGGATAAGCATTTGTTACCAATGGGGAATTCTTTCTCATCTAAAATTGAAAATAGAGATGATTGGATTTGCACCAATAGAAACCATAAATTTGATACACAATAAAAGGATACGATAAATCTTTGTTTATTTATTTTCGGTAGTGAACGGATTTCTTCCATTCATTCTATCCTATTCACTGTACTTATAACTGATACGGGAAAAATTTTGTACTTTCTTTTGTCCCGGTCCATGGTCTAAACGAGTCGCACATACACCCTAGTACATGTTCCTCGACGCTGAGGGCATCCCCGAAGGGCGGGCGATTTGGTGACATTTCTGATTGGCTGTCTTGTGTTTCTAATAAGTTGTTTAATAGTTGGCATGTTGAATTGTATACATAATGAGTTGGTTTAGATCAATCCTAACCGGATGATTATGAATTACTTCTATATTCGATATTAATAATTAATATGATTAATAGTAATATATTAACCCCGGTAAAAAGAGAAAATCGAAAATTTCGGATTTTTGCGTGAAATACCTGCTATTTGTTATTCAACCGCTACAAGATCAACAATTCCATGAGCTTGGGCTTCTGTTGCTGACATAAAAAACATCCCTTTCC
Organism: Cucumis melo; assembly: GCF_025177605.1. Lineage (NCBI taxonomy): Eukaryota > Viridiplantae > Streptophyta > Magnoliopsida > Cucurbitales > Cucurbitaceae > Cucumis > Cucumis melo. The sequence goes on from NW_026124213.1 coordinate 22,673, forward strand.
ATGTCTTCGGATATAACCCATAAGGGTTTGCCTGTTCTTTGTACATAAACCCTTGTGAGGATTTCGCGCAGCCTCAGTAGTTCTTTCGCTTCCAGGATAAATTCTACCGTTTGTGCCTCATAAAAAGAACTAGCAGGTTGATGGATCATTACCCTGATGATTTAATAAATGGTTTTCTCTATCTTACATCATTATCATGATGAGTCAAAGATAATAAAAAAAAGATAGGATTAACAACCGTACAGGCATCCTTTGTGCAGTGCATACGGCTCCACAATGGAATTCATTTTTACCTTCCAGCGAAGGAATAGAAAATATAGGATCTAGCAGACCCAGAGCAGTAAATGATCCAATAACCACCCTTCCTTTTTTTTAGTAATTTCAAAATACTATGATGGTTCCGTTGCTTTATGATTTCGTTTGTTATTCAGCAATCCCAAAGTTTCTTTTTTTTATTTTTTTTCTTAAAAATAAATATTTCGTAGTCTTTCATAACAGAAATATTGTTAAGAGTCTTCCGTCGTGAAAACAAAAAAGTTTGTGACGCTGAAAGAGGCCTCCGCGATAAATCAGCCTACAATCGGAAATGCCTTTTATCTCATACTACTCTTTCGATACATAACCTAATGGTTTAGAAAAAAAAAATTCTCATATCGAATTCAAAGTGCCATGCTATTATTACTTAATATTTTATATGGCGAAGGCATAGTTTTCTTTTTGTCTAAAAAAAAACTCATTGGCGCCGAGCGTGCGGGAATGCTAGACGTTTGGTAATTTCTCCTCCGACTAGAATAAAAGATCCCATTGAAGCGGCTAATCCCATGCATATTGTCTGTACATCTGGTTGCACAAATTGCATAGTATCATAAATACCTAATCCGCTTATTACCCCTCCACCGGGAGAGTTTATAAATAAATACAGATCTTTGGTATCATCCTCCATACTGAGATATACCATAAGACTAATAAGTTGATTCGAAATATCACTATCAACCTCTTGGCCTAAAAAAAGTAATCTTTCTCGATAAAGTCGGTTGATTAGGATAAAATTGTATCCCTTAAGAACCGTACGGGCACCTTTTGATGCATACGGTTCAAAAAAAATAGCGAAAAAAGAATCAATGTTTAGATTTTAGCCTTCTTTAGAGGACTCTTTCTAACTTCTAATGAAGGGGCTTTTTCTTACCTTCCATTTTTTTTTTCAAAATGGATGAGTTTTGTCCTTTGGCCCGCGGTCGTTTATCTATACTATAAATTTCAATAAATAAAAAAACAATTCATTAAATTTTCAATTTATCGAACTAACTTTTCATTGATATATTGTTTCATCGAGATTCAATTTCAATTCCGATGTCATTTTCTTGTTCCAAAATGGTCTTCTTCAATTCTTTTAGGTTTATGCTCTACTCCGAGTCAAGATCTGCCCGATTTGGATTTGCACATATAGGACAAATGCCCCAATAGCATGGCTTTTTGCTACGACTTCTTTTTTTTTTTCAATTTACTTCATATTACTCGATTGATTAAAAGTTTTCTATCAATGCTATTGATAAATCGAATATGATACAAGTAGTAGTAATCATAGAATAGATAGATTCCAAATTGAGTTTTTTCCTAAGTCGTGAGCCTGGATACTTCATTTTATTAGTACAACCGAGAAAACCATAAATTATTCTAATTGATAATATTAATCTGGATACCCCCCCAAAAAATAGATCTAATTGCACTTCACGCTCCAAATTTTTGATGATTAAATCAATCCGTCTTGGGCGAAAGAGAGGATATCTCGATCGGGGGAGAGAACGGGGAAATACCATATGACCCAATATATCTGACAAGTCGCACTATAGGTCAACCCACGATGCGTCTTCCTCTCCGGGACTTCGAAAAGGTACTTTTGGAACACCAATAGGCATTAAAGCAAAGAAAAAAGAATTAAGTACTATAGCTAACTTTGATGTGGAAGCGTAACAACGGGTTTATTGTCTTAATAAATAAGATGGGCCTTTATCAGATTTTATCTTTTAGCATATTTTATACATAGATTTAATAAGTTCATAAAAAAGGAAAACAGAATTAATAAGGGAAACTTCTTCCCGAATAGGTTTTTGAATGATGAACAAGTATGTATACATTCACTCCTATAAAATAGGATCAATTCCCATCTACCATTGCGTATTGGTACTTATCGAGTATAGAATAGATCTGCTTCTTTTTGTTCCTACGAATAGAATCGAATTGTTCCATTATTACTAAAAGAATAGACTAAATATTAATCCTTTCGCCAAGATAATCCCCTCAAAAGGGGAGGTCCGTAGCATAGTTTTTTTTTTTCAGTGCAATAAAGTTACATAGTGTCTATTTTTCCTTGATAAAGGGGTATTTCCATGGGTTTGCCTTGGTATCGTGTTCATACCGTTGTATTGAATGATCCCGGTCGTTTGCTTTCTGTTCATATAATGCATACAGCTCTAGTTGCTGGTTGGGCCGGTTCAATGGCCCTATACGAATTAGCAGTTTTTGATCCCTCTGATCCTGTTCTTGATCCAATGTGGAGACAGGGGTATGTTCGTTATACCCCTTCATGACTCGTTTAGGAATAACCAATTCATGGGGGGGTTGGAGTATCACAGGAGGGACTATAACGAATCCGGGTATTTGGAGTTACGAAGGTGTGGCCGGAGCACATATTGTGTTTTCTGGATTGTGCTTCTTAGCAGCTATCTGGCATTGGGTGTATTGGGATCTAGAAATATTTTGTGATGAACGTACAGGAAAACCTTCTTTGGATTTGCCGAAGATTTTTGGAATTCATTTATTTCTCTCAGGGTTGGGTTGCTTTGGTTTTGGTGCATTTCATGTAACCGGATTGTATGGTCCGGGAATATGGGTATCCGATCCTTATGGATTAACCGGAAGGGTACAAGCCGTAAATCCTGCGTGGGGTGTCGAAGGGTTTGATCCTTTTGTTCCGGGCGGAATAGCCTCGCATCATATTGCAGCAGGTACATTGGGCATATTAGCGGGCCTATTCCATCTTAGTGTTCGTCCGCCCCAACGTCTATACAAAGGGATTACGTATGGGAAATATTGAAACCGTCCTTTCCAGTAGTATCGCTGCTGTATTTTTTGCAGCTTTTGTTGTTGCTGGAAACTATGTGGTATGGTTCAGCAACTACCCCGATTGAATTATTTGGGCCCACTCGTTATCAATGGGATCAGGGATACTTCCAGCAAGAAATATATCGAAGAGTTAGTACCGGGTTAGCCGAAAATCAAAGTTTATCAGAAGCTTGGTCTAAAATTCCTGAAAAATTAGCTTTTTTATGATTATATCGGGAATAATCCCGCAAAAGGTGGATTATTCAGAGCGGGTTCCATGGACAACGGGGATGGAATAGCTGTTGGTTGGTTAGGACACCCTGTTTTTAGAGATAAAGAAGGGCGCGAACTTTTTGTACGCCGTATGCCGACCTTTTTTGAAACATTTCCGGTTGTTTTGGTAGACGGAGACGGAATTGTTTAGAGCCGATGTTCCTTTTCGAAGAGCAGAATCGAAGTATAGTGTTGAACAGGTCGGTGTAACTGTTGAGTTCTATGGCGGTGAACTCAATGGAGTCAGTTATAGTGATCCTGCTACTGTGAAAAAATATGCTAGACGTGCTCAATTGGGTGAAATTTTTGAATTAGATCGTGCTACTTTGAAATCCGATGGGGTTTTTCGTAGCAGTCCAAGGGGTTGGTTTACTTTTGGGCATGCTTCCTTTGCTTTGCTCTTCTTCTTCGGACACATTTGGCATGGTGCGAGAACCTTGTTCAGAGATGTCTTTGCTGGTATTGACCCAGATTTGGACGCTCAAGTAGAATTTGGGGGCATTCCAAAAACTTGGAGATCCAACTACAAAAAGAGTCTAGTCTGATACAAGATTGCTCTGTTCTTTTTTTTCCTTTATTTTTTGATTTGACATAGATAGGGTACCGGATAAATCTTTATTCGGATTGCTTACTTTTCATTTCTTTGACTCTTGTCTTGGTCTTTTTTTTATCCGTAAAAAGATCCCAATTAAACAGGTATGGAAGCTATAATTGTAAACCGAAATCAAATCTATGGAAGCATTGGTTTATACATTCCTCTTAGTCTCGACTCTAGGAATAATTTTTTTCGCTATCTTTTTTCGCGAACCGCCTAAAGTTTCCAACTCCAACTAAAAAGGCAAAATGATTTCTCATTATCTCAATTGAAGTAATGAGCCTCACAATATTGTGAGGCTCATTACTTCAACTAGTCCCCGTGTTCCTCGAATGGATCTCTTAGTTGTTGAAGAGGGTTGCCCAAAAGCAGTATATAAGGCATACCCAGTAAAACTTACAAGTAAACCAGATATAGAGATGGCAACTAGGGTTGCTGTTTCCAATTATTATATAATTTCAAGACCACAATGGATCTATAATAAGATCATTTATTTACAACGGAATGGTATACAAAGTCAACAGATCTCACTGAATAAAAAAAAATATAGGATTATTTATGGCTACACAAACCGTTGACGATAGTTCTAGATCTGGGCCAAGACGAACTGTTGTAGGGGATTTATTGAAACCATTGAATTCGGAATATGGTAAAGTGGCTCCTGGGTGGGGAACTACACCTTTAATGGGTGTCGCGATGGGTTTATTTGCGATATTCCTATGTATTATTTTGGAGATTTATAATTCTTCCATTTTACTGGACCGGAATTTCAAGCAATTAGATTCGATTCACAAGAACCCCTAAATAACTTTTCAATAAAAAGGAAAGTCTAAAGTATGTAGGTTTCTGCTTTTTAGCCCACTATTTTTTGGTAGTTCGATCGTGGAATTTATTTTTTTCTGTATTTCCGGAATATGAGTGTGTGACTTGTTAGAATTGATCCTATGGATACGACAGAGAAGAAGTCGGTCATCTTGATGAAGATGATTTGATCTCGTTGGATATTCAGTCCTAGGCTAGTATCTGGAGCACAGAATATATGAAATAGATTCCAAAATATTAGAACAAATATTAGAACTATGATTCATACTTATCAGACCTCGTGGCCGGACTCCGAAACAAGAGTTAGAAGTGATAAATAAAAAAAAATTTATTCTTTCGTTTCTACTTATTTTGGTTAAAGGATAAACCTTTCTTTAGCTTTTTTCATTATATTCAGTCATTGAATAAGCATTGAATAAGTGATAATCCAAGGGTTCTTACTCAGGGAATTTTTGAACTTTTTTTGGAAGGTTTTTTATTGAATCATCGTGGTTCTAGTCTGAATCTAAGGTTTTTAATTGATTCATAGGGTCTTAACAAGATAATTCCTATCAATAATAAAGAAAACAAGAGTAAAGTCGCATTACATACAAATCAAAGAAAAAAAATAGGTAAATAGAAGATTCAAGAGGCCCCTAATGATCAATATAACTATGAATGAGCCGACTTGATATTTGGGCATTATAACTACAAAGAAGACTTTTCGGATTTTGATTCTTTCGTATCTTGATACAAAAAATTGAATCATAGCATTAAGAAGTTTGAAACTTTTTAGTACACATATCCGTTACGAGCGGTATTTGGGTGTTTCTGTTTGAGCCGTACGAGACGAAATTCTCATATACGGTTCTCAGAGGGGGGTCCCCCTTGGTTTACCTATCTCAATAAAGTGTATGATTGGTTCGAAGAACGTCTTGAAATTCAGGCGATTGCAGATGATATAACTAGTAAATACGTTCCTCCTCATGTCAACATATTTTATTGTCTAGGAGGAATTACGCTTACTTGTTTTTTAGTACAAGTAGCTACGGGGTTTGCTATGACTTTTTACTACCGTCCGACCGTTACTGAGGCTTTTGCTTCTGTTCAATATATAATGACGGAAGCAAATTTTGGTTGGTTAATCCGATCAGTTCATAGATGGTCGGCAAGTATGATGGTCTTAATGATGATCCTGCACGTATTTCGCGTGTATCTTACTGGTGGATTTAAAAAACCTCGTGAATTGACTTGGGTTACAGGTGTGGTTCTGGCTGTATTGACCGCATCCTTTGGTGTAACTGGTTATTCCTTACCTCGGGACCAAATTGGTTATTGGGCAGTCAAAATTGTAACAGGTGTACCGGAAGCTATTCCAGTAATAGGGTCGCCTTTGGTAGAGTTATTACGCGGAAGTGCTAGTGTGGGACAATCTACCTTGACTCGTTTTTATAGTTTACACACTTTTGTATTACCTCTTCTTACTGCCGTATTTATGTTAATGCACTTCCCAATGATACGTAAGCAAGGCATTTCTGGTCCTTTATAGAGAATAGAAATCATAGATTTGTAATTAGTTAT
>NW_026124214.1:25000-44842 GCF_025177605.1 Cucumis melo
AATATGGGTTTCAACGAAAGAGATTTAGTCATTAGTAAAGCAGAGGTCAATCAAGGTACTACTGTGAAAAAATTAAAACCTCGAGCTAGAGGGCGAAGTTATCCCATAAAACGACCCACTTGTTCTATAACTATTGTATTGAAAAATACATCTGTGAATAAAGAAGAATTTAAAAGATACCAATACACCATAAACAAACCTGGTGGGTTGATAACTAAAGAAAAGTACACAGATATGACGTGTTATGAGATGTATACTAATGGGGGATTATGGGACAAAAAATAAATCCACTCGGTTTTAGACTTGGTGCAACCCAAGGGCATCATTCTCTGTGGTTTGCACACCCCAAAAAATATTCTGAAGGTTTACAAGAAGATCAAAAAATACGAGATTGTATCCGGAATTATGTACAAAAAAACATGAGAATATTTTCTGGTGTTGAAGGAATTGCACGTATCGAGATTCAAAAAAGAATTGATCTTATTCAAGTGATAATCTTTATGGGATTCCCAAAGTTATTAATAGAAGGTGGGTCTCGAAAAATCGAAGAATTACAGATGAATGTACAAAAAGAATTAAATTCTGGGAACCGAAAACTTAACATTGCTATTACAAGAATAGGAAACCCTTATGGACACCCTAATATTCTCGCAGAATTTATAGCCGGACAATTAAAGAATAGAGTTTCATTTCGCAAAGCAATGAAAAAAGCTATTGAATTAACTGAACAGGCGGGTACAAAGGGAATTCAAGTACAAATTGCCGGACGTATAGACGGAAAAGAAATTGCACGTGTCGAATGGATCAGAGAAGGACGGGTTCCTCTACAAACCATTCGAGCTAAAATTGATTATTGTTGCTATCCAGTTCGAACTATCTATGGGGTATTAGGCATCAAAATTTGGATATTTGTAGACGAGCAATAATAAGCCCTTACTCAACTTGTGTTTAAGTTTTATTCAATGATCGACCAAGAAATGACAAATCAGTCTTTTTCGTTTAAATAAAAAATGAGCAATTCTATAAGGTTAAATAAAAATGAAATTAATCATTTGAGATAATTGCTATGCTTAGTGTGCGACTCGTCAGTTTTTTTTATGTTCGGATTAAAACCAAAAAATAAAGAAGGATAAGCCCATACATAATCTGAACTAATAATTATAAAACTAATAACCAACTCATCGCTTCGCATTATCTGGATCTAAAAAACCAACCAGTCAAGATATGTTATATTGGTCATATCATTGTAGCAACTGAAATCTTTTTTGCATAAAAAAAATCCGATTATGAGTTGTCAAGCAATAAAAGTATGCGGATAAATGGAAGGGTGAAAGAAAGAGAGAAAAAGAATATGAATGATATATCATTCCAATACGTAATATGTAAGGTCTATGGGTCATCTCATAAAAGGTAGTGTAATAAAGCATTAAGACTGATGAATTCATAATTAGATGAATCTGTTCATAGAACAAAAAAGCCAAGAGCCCCGAGACAATAAAGACTGAGAAGATTGACTCAAAAACAAATTTTATTACGGGCTCCATTGTATAATTAAGACCTAACCATTAATCGAGAGGCGATGGGAACGAGGGAACCCGTGAATACATAATATTCTATTGAAAACGAATCCTAATAATTCATTGGGTAGGATGGCGGAAGGAACCCAAGACCAATCCATTTATTATGAGAGGTAGGTTCATGGGCTAACTAACCCGAGAACCAAAACATATATAAAAAGAGTAAATATTCGCCCGCGAACGTTTCCATTTTATTATATTTCTAAATTAGGGTCGATCAAATATAATAATAGATAAAAAAAGGCAAAACAAAATAAAGATTTGTTATAACCTTAATAATAAAAGAAAAAATAACAAAACGAGATTATATTATCTATAATTTTTTAGAAAACTATAATAAAAAAACTTATTCTATTATTCTAGAATCTATAAACAGTTTAGTTTTCTATCAAAAGAAAAGAAGATATACAAATTTCGAATAGATTGATTAAATGAAATATCAAAAATCCCATAATTGAATCTATTATTCAGAAAATATCAGTAAATACATGTATATTTTTTTGAATCGTTTCATTCGCGAGGAGCTGGATGAGAAGAAACTCTCATGTCCGGTTCTGTAGTAGAGATGGAATTTAGAAATAACCATCAACTATAACCCCAAAAGAACCAGATTCCGTAAACACCATAGAGGAAGAATGAAAGGAATATCTTATCGAGGCAATAGTATTTGCTTCGGGAGATACGCTATTCAGGCACTTGAACCCGCTTGGATCACATCGAGACAAATCGAAGCCGGACGAAGGGCAATGACACGAAATGCACGACGCGGTGGAAAAATATGGGTACGTATATTTCCGGACAAACCCGTTACACTAAGACCCACAGAAACACGTATGGGTTCAGGGAAAGGATCCCCCGAATATTGGGTAGCTGTTGTTAAACCAGGTAGAATACTTTATGAAATGAGTGGAGTAGCCGAAAATATAGCCAGAAAAGCTATTTCAATAGCGGCATCCAAAATGCCTATACGAACCCAATTCATTACTTCGGGATAGAAATGTAGAATCAAAGGAAAGCGATCTTTGTTTAAGATGAAAAAAAAACAATTGCAGATTTATTTTTTTTTTTTTTGAAAAACAATATTTCTTTTTTTTTTTTTTACTTCGCCCTTTGCATTGAAAGAAAAGATTCCAAAATAATATGATTCAACCTCAAACCCTTTTGAATGTAGCAGATAACAGCGGAGCCCGAGAATTGATGTGTATTCGAATCATAGGGGCTAGTAATCGACGATATGCTCATATTGGTGACGTTATTGTTGCTGTAATCAAGAAAGCCGTCCCAAATACACCTCTAGAAAGATCAGAAGTGATCAGAGCTGTAATTGTACGTACTTGTAAAGAACTCAAACGAGAAAATGGTATGATAATACGATATGATGACAATGCTGCGGTTGTTATTGATCAAGAAGGAAATCCAAAAGGAACTCGAATTTTTGGTGCGATTGCCCGAGAATTGAGACAGTTAAATTTCACTAAAATAATTTCATTAGCACCTGAAGTATTATAAAATGAGACAGACCGTGAGATAGTTATACTATTTGAATGAAATTAATTAGTAGATTGTGTATCACGTATATACCTTTTAAAATTCATAACTATTTAATAAAAAAGAATGTTGATTAGATCAAAAATTTAAGTAACCAATAATTTTCGTTTATCATGGGTAAGGACACTATTGCTAACATAATAACCTCTATTCGCAATGCTGACATGAATAGAAAAGGAATGGTTCGAATACCATCTACTAACATCACCGAAAACATTGTTAAAATACTTTTACGAGAAGGTTTTATTGAAAACGTAAGGAAACATCGGGAAAGCAACAAGGATTTTTGGGTTTTAACCCTACGACATAGAAGAAATAGGAAAGGACCATATAAAACGATTTTAAATTTAAAACGGATCAGTCGACCTGGTCTCCGAATATATTCTAACTATCAAAAAATTCCTAGAATTTTAGGCGGAATGGGCATTGTAATTCTGTCTACTTCTCGGGGTATAATGACAGACCGAGAAGCTCGACTACAGGGAATCGGCGGCGAAATTTTGTGTTATATATGGTAATCTTTATGATATTCGAATTATACACAGAACTTCCCTATTTGTAAAAAAAAAAAAAAAAGAAAAGAGGTGGGTTTATAGTTTATAATACGACTCCCCCTTGATTAATTGATACTTTGAAGGGTGTTTCGTCTGGAATGAAAGAGCAAAAAAGGATTTCTGAAGGTTTAATTACTGAATCACTTACCAATGATATGTTTTGGGTTTGTTTAGATAATGAGGATCCAATTCTAGGTTACGTTTCAGGAAGGATTCAACATAGTTTTATCCATATACTAGGTAATAGAGAGTCAAAATTTCAGTAAGTTGTTACGATTCAACCAGGACCAGAAGGCGTATAATTTATAGACTACGAAACAAAGATTCGAATGATTAGGTGAAGTAGTCTTTTCACGTGCAATATTCTTTTTTTTGTAGGGAGATCCAATTCGAAATAGAAAATTTCAAGAAACTTATTTTCTTCCAATAAGTAGATTAAGGTAAGGAATAAAAAATATGAAAATAAGGGCCTCCATTCGGAAAATTTGTGAAAAATGTCGCCTGATCCGTAGGCGGAGACGAATTATGGTAATTTGTTCCAATCCGAGACATAAACAAAGACAAGGATAATCTTTATAAAAAAAAGGACCCCTAAAGGCCACCCACAATATATACATAAAAAGAAATTAAAGGATCCGTTTTGACATGAAATGGATATATCCATATATCTCTGACTTAGATTTATGAGATGATAAAATATGGCAAAACCCATACCAAGAATCGGTTCACGTAGAAATGGACGTATTAGCTCACGTAAAAGTACGCGTAGAATACCAAAGGGCGTTATTCATGTTCAAGCAAGTTTCAACAATACAATTGTGACTGTTACAGATGTACGGGGTCGGGTAATTTCTTGGTCCTCCGCCGGTACGTGTGGATTCAAAGGTACAAGAAGAGGGACACCATTTGCCGCCCAAACCGCAGCAGGAAATGCTATTCGGGCAGTAGTGGATCAAGGGATGCAACGAGCCGAAGTTATGATAAAGGGCCCCGGTCTCGGAAGAGATGCAGCATTAAGAGCTATTCGGAGAAGCGGTATACTATTAAGTTTCATACGGGATGTAACCCCTATGCCACATAATGGCTGTAGGCCCCCTAAAAAACGACGTGTGTAAAAATAAACATTGAAGAGAAATTTCAAGAGAAATAAATAATTCAATGATTTTATCAAAAAATATTACTATGGTTCGAGAGAAAATCAGAGTATCGACTCGGACACTAAAGTGGAAGTGTGTTGAATCAAGAGCAGACAGTAAGCGTCTTTATTATGGACGCTTTATTCTGTCTCCACTTATGAAGGGACAAGGGGATACTATAGGCATTGCGATGCGAAAAGCTTTGCTTGGAGAAATAGAGGGAACATGTATCACACGTGCAAAATCTGAAAAAATCCCACATGAATACTCTACCATAGTCGGTATTCAAGAATCAGTACATGAAATTTTAATGAATTTGAAAGAAATTGTATTGAGAAGTAATCTGTATGGAACTCGTGATGCGTCTATTTGTGTCAAGGGTCCTGGATGCGTAACTGCTCAAGACATCATCTTACCACCTTCGGTGGAAATCGTTGATAATACACAGCATATAGCTAACCTAACGGAACCAATTAATTTTTGTATTGAATTAAAGATCGAGAGGAATCGCGGATATCATATACAAACGCCAAATAATTTTCAAGACGCAAGTTATCCTATGGATGCTATATTCATGCCTGTTCGAAATGTTAATCATAGTATTCATTCTTATGTAAATGGGAATGAAAAACAAGAGATACTTTTTCTCGAAATATGGACCAATGGAAGTTTAACTCCTAAAGAAGCACTTCATGAAGCCTCTCGGAATTTGATTGATTTATTTATTCCTTTTTTACATGCGGAAGAAGAAAAAGAAAACTTCCATTTTAAAAATAATAAACAAAAAGTTACTTTACCCCTTTTTACTTTTCATGAGAAATTGGCGAAACTAAGAAAAAAGAAAAAAGAAAGAGCATTAAAATATATTTTTATTGACCAATCAGAATTGCCTCCTAGGATCTATAATTGCCTCAAAAGGTGCAATATACATACATTATTTGACCTTTTGAATAATAGTCCAGACGAACTTATGAAAATCAAACATTTTCGCATAGAAGACGTAAAACATATATTAGACATTCTCGAAATGGAAAAGAATTTTGCATAAATTTGAAATCCATTGGATTTTTGTTGTAAAAAAACTTTATAAAAAAAAAAGACGAAAATGAAGTTTGAATCTTTAACAGAATCCGTATACTCAAAATAAATCAAAAATTTCATTAAATATGTGTATCTAGGGGTAATTCACTTTGAAGCAACTATTCCCTAGATACACACATCGTGATATTTTATTTATTTCACAATTGAATCAATTTAAAAAAGCCCTAAAGTTAGGGATTTATCAATCGGTAATGTTGCTCCAATACCCAACCAAAGAGCTACTGCGGTACCAATCAAAAAGACGGTTGTCGCTACTGGACGACGAAATGGATTTTGGAATTTATTGACATTCTCCAAAAATGGTACAGTTAATAATCCCGCCGGTACGGAAACCATTAAAAGAACACCCAATAACTTATTTGGCACTGTACGAAGTATTTGAAATACGGGAAAGAAATACCATTCCGGCAATATTTCCAAAGGAGTTGCAAATGGATCTGCGGGTTCACCAATCATTGATGGTTCTAGAACCGCTAAGCCCACGTTACATGCAATAGTACCTAGAATGACTACTGGAAAAATATATAAAAGATCATTGGGCCATGCGGGTTCTCCGTAATAATTATGACCCATACCCTTAGCCAATTTAGCTCTTAATACAGGATCATTCAAATCTGGTTTTTTTGTTATTAGGATAGGTGAATTATTATGGATCCATCCCCCGAAAGAACCGGACATGATAATTTTTCATCATCCGGCTCGAGCACAAATCAAACGAACCAACTGGATCCAGAAAAAAAAATCGATATCTTATCCAAGCATATATAAAATAAATGAGTGATTCAATGTAAGAAAAAATTTAGCGGATTCCGTTTTCAAGAGTTACAATTATCCATTGCAAGGAATTAAGTTCGTACAGATAAATGCTCAATACCCAAGTAGGCTTACAAAGTTGATAATGTTCAAGTGCTTTCTGGGTCGTCTCAAACCTTGCGATGGGGCTTTAGCCCCCAAAAATATTGATACTTTTTACATCCAAAGGATTTACTTGTTACTAATAGAGTCTAGCCTATGTTCTTCTTTAGATCCCTTGTTTCACTCCGATAGTATTATAAATCGAGTCAATGCAGAGGAAATGAATGCATTTTCATACTATTAAGTAAGTGAAATAGATAAAACATAATCTGTATTATGGCATATATATCACCTATTCTAATGGATCTTACGGAGCCTGGTCATGCACGACATGGTCAAGTCTGATCATGGAAAAGATTCTCTTCAAGCGAACCAGCCTACCCTCTGTATGGAGCTTTCGCGGTGGTTGGAATAAAGACACATTTTGTTGTGAATCCCAATGTGGCAGATAAAAAGACATATATCTACACGGTCCAATCAATAGTTCAAGTCACACACTCCCATAATCCATTTTCTCTTCGAAGAATTCCCTTCAACTATTATTGAAAAATAACGAATAAAATTTCGTGGAGTTGAAGGGAAATATCCAAATACATGTCTTATTTTTCAATAATCCATATTTGCAGCAATGAAATACTCTTCTTCCCCCCTGAGTAATCATAAATAACTAATTACAAATCTATGATTTCTATTCTCTATAAAGGACCAGAAATGCCTTGCTTACGTATCATTGGGAAGTGCATTAACATAAATACGGCAGTAAGAAGAGGTAATACAAAAGTGTGTAAACTATAAAAACGAGTCAAGGTAGATTGTCCCACACTAGCACTTCCGCGTAATAACTCTACCAAAGGCGACCCTATTACTGGAATAGCTTCCGGTACACCTGTTACAATTTTGAGCTGCCCAATAACCAATTTGGTCCCGAGGTAAGGAATAACCAGTTACACCAAAGGATGCGGTCAATACAGCCAGAACCACACCTGTAACCCAAGTCAATTCACGAGGTTTTTTAAATCCACCAGTAAGATACACGCGAAATACGTGCAGGATCATCATTAAGACCATCATACTTGCCGACCATCTATGAACTGATCGGATTAACCAACCAAAATTTGCTTCCGTCATTATATATTGAACAGAAGCAAAAGCCTCAGTAACGGTCGGACGGTAGTAAAAAGTCATAGCAAACCCCGTAGCTACTTGTACTAAAAAACAAGTAAGCGTAATTCCTCCTAGACAATAAAATATGTTGACATGAGGAGGAACGTATTTACTAGTTATATCATCTGCAATCGCCTGAATTTCAAGACGTTCTTCGAACCAATCATACACTTTATTGAGATAGGTAAACCAAGGGGACCCCCCTCTGAGAACCGTATATGAGAATTTCGTCTCGTACGGCTCAAACAGAAACACCCAAATACCGCTCGTAACGGATATGTGTACTAAAAAGTTTCAAACTTCTTAATGCTATGATTCAATTTTTTGTATCAAGATACGAAAGAATCAAAATCCGAAAAGTCTTCTTTGTAGTTATAATGCCCAAATATCAAGTCGGCTCATTCATAGTTATATTGATCATTAGGGGCCTCTTGAATCTTCTATTTACCTATTTTTTTTCTTTGATTTGTATGTAATGCGACTTTACTCTTGTTTTCTTTATTATTGATAGGAATTATCTTGTTAAGACCCTATGAATCAATTAAAACCTTAGATTCAGACTAGAACCACGATGATTCAATAAAAAACCTTCCAAAAAAAGTTCAAAAATTCCCTGAGTAAGAACCCTTGGATTATCACTTATTCAATGCTTATTCAATGACTGAATATAATGAAAAAAGCTAAAGAAAGGTTTATCCTTTAACCAAAATAAGTAGAAACGAAAGAATAAATTTTTTTTATTTATCACTTCTAACTCTTGTTTCGGAGTCCGGCCACGAGGTCTGATAAGTATGAATCATAGTTCTAATATTTGTTCTAATATTTTGGAATCTATTTCATATATTCTGTGCTCCAGATACTAGCCTAGACTGAATATCCAACGAGATCAAATCATCTTCATCAAGATGACCGACTTCTTCTCTGTCGTATCCATAGGATCAATTCTAACAAGTCACACACTCATATTCCGGAAATACAGAAAAAAATAAATTCCACGATCGAACTACCAAAAAATAGTGGGCTAAAAAGCAGAAACCTACATACTTTAGACTTTCCTTTTTATTGAAAAGTTATTTAGGGGTTCTTGTGAATCGAATCTAATTGCTTGAAATTCCGTCCAGTAAAATGGAAGAATTATAAATCTCCAAAATAATACATAGGAATATCGCAAATAAACCCATCGCGACACCCATTAAAGGTGTAGTTCCCCACCCAGGAGCCACTTTACCATATTCCGAATTCAATGGTTTCAATAAATCCCCTACAACAGTTCGTCTTGGCCCAGATCTAGAACTATCGTCAACGGTTTGTGTAGCCATAAATAATCCTATATTTTTTTTTATTCAGTGAGATCTGTTGACTTTGTATACCATTCCGTTGTAAATAAATGATCTTATTATAGATCCATTGTGGTCTTGAAATTATATAATAATGGAAACAGCAACCCTAGTTGCCATCTCTATATCTGGTTTACTTGTAAGTTTTACTGGGTATGCCTTATATACTGCTTTTGGGCAACCCTCTCAACAACTAAGAGATCCATTCGAGGAACACGGGGACTAGTTGAAGTAATGAGCCTCACAATATTGTGAGGCTCATTACTTCAATTGAGATAATGAGAAATCATTTTGCCTTTTTAGTTGGAGTTGGAACTTTAGGCGGTTCGCGAAAAAAGATAGCGAAAAAAATTATTCCTAGAGTCGAGACTAAGAGGAATGTATAAACCAATGCTTCCATAGATTTGATTTCGGTTTACAATTATAGCTTCCATACCTGTTTAATTGGGATCTTTTTACGGATAAAAAAAAGACCAAGACAAGAGTCAAAGAAATGAAAAGTAAGCAATCCGAATAAAGATTTATCCGGTACCCTATCTATGTCAAATCAAAAAATAAAGGAAAAAAAGAACAGAGCAATCTTGTATCAGACTAGACTCTTTTTGTAGTTGGATCTCCAAGTTTTTGGAATGCCCCAAATTCTACTTGAGCGTCCAAATCTGGGTCAATACCAGCAAAGACATCTCTGAACAAGGTTCTCGCACCATGCCAAATGTGTCCGAAGAAGAAGAGCAAAGCAAAGGAAGCATGCCCAAAAGTAAACCAACCCCTTGGACTGCTACGAAAAACCCCATCGGATTTCAAAGTAGCACGATCTAATTCAAAAATTTCACCCAATTGAGCACGTCTAGCATATTTTTTCACAGTAGCAGGATCACTATAACTGACTCCATTGAGTTCACCGCCATAGAACTCAACAGTTACACCGACCTGTTCAACACTATACTTCGATTCTGCTCTTCGAAAAGGAACATCGGCTCTAACAATTCCGTCTCCGTCTACCAAAACAACCGGAAATGTTTCAAAAAAGGTCGGCATACGGCGTACAAAAAGTTCGCGCCCTTCTTTATCTCTAAAAACAGGGTGTCCTAACCAACCAACAGCTATTCCATCCCCGTTGTCCATGGAACCCGCTCTGAATAATCCACCTTTTGCGGGATTATTCCCGATATAATCATAAAAAGCTAATTTTTCAGGAATTTTAGACCAAGCTTCTGATAAACTTTGATTTTCGGCTAACCCGGTACTAACTCTTCGATATATTTCTTGCTGGAAGTATCCCTGATCCCATTGATAACGAGTGGGCCCAAATAATTCAATCGGGGTAGTTGCTGAACCATACCACATAGTTCCAGCAACAACAAAAGCTGCAAAAAATACAGCAGCGATACTACTGGAAAGGACGGTTTCAATATTTCCCATACGTAATCCTTTGTATAGACGTTGGGGCGGACGAACACTAAGATGGAATAGGCCCGCTAATATGCCCAATGTACCTGCTGCAATATGATGCGAGGCTATTCCGCCCGGAACAAAAGGATCAAACCCTTCGACACCCCACGCAGGATTTACGGCTTGTACCCTTCCGGTTAATCCATAAGGATCGGATACCCATATTCCCGGACCATACAATCCGGTTACATGAAATGCACCAAAACCAAAGCAACCCAACCCTGAGAGAAATAAATGAATTCCAAAAATCTTCGGCAAATCCAAAGAAGGTTTTCCTGTACGTTCATCACAAAATATTTCTAGATCCCAATACACCCAATGCCAGATAGCTGCTAAGAAGCACAATCCAGAAAACACAATATGTGCTCCGGCCACACCTTCGTAACTCCAAATACCCGGATTCGTTATAGTCCCTCCTGTGATACTCCAACCCCCCCATGAATTGGTTATTCCTAAACGAGTCATGAAGGGTATAACGAACATACCCTGTCTCCACATTGGATCAAGAACAGGATCAGAGGGATCAAAAACTGCTAATTCGTATAGGGCCATTGAACCGGCCCAACCAGCAACTAGAGCTGTATGCATTATATGAACAGAAAGCAAACGACCGGGATCATTCAATACAACGGTATGAACACGATACCAAGGCAAACCCATGGAAATACCCCTTTATCAAGGAAAAATAGACACTATGTAACTTTATTGCACTGAAAAAAAAAACTATGCTACGGACCTCCCCTTTTGAGGGGATTATCTTGGCGAAAGGATTAATATTTAGTCTATTCTTTTAGTAATAATGGAACAATTCGATTCTATTCGTAGGAACAAAAAGAAGCAGATCTATTCTATACTCGATAAGTACCAATACGCAATGGTAGATGGGAATTGATCCTATTTTATAGGAGTGAATGTATACATACTTGTTCATCATTCAAAAACCTATTCGGGAAGAAGTTTCCCTTATTAATTCTGTTTTCCTTTTTTATGAACTTATTAAATCTATGTATAAAATATGCTAAAAGATAAAATCTGATAAAGGCCCATCTTATTTATTAAGACAATAAACCCGTTGTTACGCTTCCACATCAAAGTTAGCTATAGTACTTAATTCTTTTTTCTTTGCTTTAATGCCTATTGGTGTTCCAAAAGTACCTTTTCGAAGTCCCGGAGAGGAAGACGCATCGTGGGTTGACCTATAGTGCGACTTGTCAGATATATTGGGTCATATGGTATTTCCCCGTTCTCTCCCCCGATCGAGATATCCTCTCTTTCGCCCAAGACGGATTGATTTAATCATCAAAAATTTGGAGCGTGAAGTGCAATTAGATCTATTTTTTGGGGGGTATCCAGATTAATATTATCAATTAGAATAATTTATGGTTTTCTCGGTTGTACTAATAAAATGAAGTATCCAGGCTCCGCTTAGAAAAAACTCAATTTGGAATCTATCTATTCTATGATTACTACTACTTGTATCATATTCGATTTATCAATAGCATTGATAGAAAACTTTTAATCAATCGAGTAATATGAAGTAAATTGAAAAAAAAAAAGAAGTCGTAGCAAAAAGCCATGCTATTGGGGCATTTGTCCTATATGTGCAAATCCAAATCGGGCAGATCTTGACTCGGAGTAGAGCATAAACCTAAAAGAATTGAAGAAGACCATTTTGGAACAAGAAAATGACATCGGAATTGAAATTGAATCTCGATGAAACAATATATCAATGAAAAGTTAGTTCGATAAATTGAAAATTTAATGAATTGTTTTTTTATTTATTGAAATTTATAGTATAGATAAACGACCGCGGGCCAAAGGACAAAACTCATCCATTTTGAAAAA
The DNA here is from genome assembly GCF_025177605.1 of Cucumis melo. NCBI lineage: Eukaryota > Viridiplantae > Streptophyta > Magnoliopsida > Cucurbitales > Cucurbitaceae > Cucumis > Cucumis melo. The sequence goes on from NW_026124214.1 coordinate 37,570, forward strand.
AAAATGGAAGGTAAGAAAAAGCCCCTTCATTAGAAGTTAGAAAGAGTCCTCTAAAGAAGGCTAAAATCTAAACATTGATTCTTTTTTCGCTATTTTTTTTGAACCGTATGCATCAAAAGGTGCCCGTACGGTTCTTAAGGGATACAATTTTATCCTAATCAACCGACTTTATCGAGAAAGATTACTTTTTTTAGGCCAAGAGGTTGATAGTGATATTTCGAATCAACTTATTAGTCTTATGGTATATCTCAGTATGGAGGATGATACCAAAGATCTGTATTTATTTATAAACTCTCCCGGTGGAGGGGTAATAAGCGGATTAGGTATTTATGATACTATGCAATTTGTGCAACCAGATGTACAGACAATATGCATGGGATTAGCCGCTTCAATGGGATCTTTTATTCTAGTCGGAGGAGAAATTACCAAACGTCTAGCATTCCCGCACGCTCGGCGCCAATGAGTTTTTTTTAGACAAAAAGAAAACTATGCCTTCGCCATATAAAATATTAAGTAATAATAGCATGGCACTTTGAATTCGATATGAGAATTTTTTTTTTCTAAACCATTAGGTTATGTATCGAAAGAGTAGTATGAGATAAAAGGCATTTCCGATTGTAGGCTGATTTATCGCGGAGGCCTCTTTCAGCGTCACAAACTTTTTTGTTTTCACGACGGAAGACTCTTAACAATATTTCTGTTATGAAAGACTACGAAATATTTATTTTTAAGAAAAAAAATAAAAAAAAGAAACTTTGGGATTGCTGAATAACAAACGAAATCATAAAGCAACGGAACCATCATAGTATTTTGAAATTACTAAAAAAAAGGAAGGGTGGTTATTGGATCATTTACTGCTCTGGGTCTGCTAGATCCTATATTTTCTATTCCTTCGCTGGAAGGTAAAAATGAATTCCATTGTGGAGCCGTATGCACTGCACAAAGGATGCCTGTACGGTTGTTAATCCTATCTTTTTTTTATTATCTTTGACTCATCATGATAATGATGTAAGATAGAGAAAACCATTTATTAAATCATCAGGGTAATGATCCATCAACCTGCTAGTTCTTTTTATGAGGCACAAACGGTAGAATTTATCCTGGAAGCGAAAGAACTACTGAGGCTGCGCGAAATCCTCACAAGGGTTTATGTACAAAGAACAGGCAAACCCTTATGGGTTATATCCGAAGACATGGAAAGGGATGTTTTTATGTCAGCAACAGAAGCCCAAGCTCATGGAATTGTTGATCTTGTAGCGGTTGAATAACAAATAGCAGGTATTTCACGCAAAAATCCGAAATTTTCGATTTTCTCTTTTTACCGGGGTTAATATATTACTATTAATCATATTAATTATTAATATCGAATATAGAAGTAATTCATAATCATCCGGTTAGGATTGATCTAAACCAACTCATTATGTATACAATTCAACATGCCAACTATTAAACAACTTATTAGAAACACAAGACAGCCAATCAGAAATGTCACCAAATCGCCCGCCCTTCGGGGATGCCCTCAGCGTCGAGGAACATGTACTAGGGTGTATGTGCGACTCGTTTAGACCATGGACCGGGACAAAAGAAAGTACAAAATTTTTCCCGTATCAGTTATAAGTACAGTGAATAGGATAGAATGAATGGAAGAAATCCGTTCACTACCGAAAATAAATAAACAAAGATTTATCGTATCCTTTTATTGTGTATCAAATTTATGGTTTCTATTGGTGCAAATCCAATCATCTCTATTTTCAATTTTAGATGAGAAAGAATTCCCCATTGGTAACAAATGCTTATCCATTAAGCAGAGGAAATCCTATTTAACAGAAGGATTATAGCCTTATTCTTCCAAGAACGGACTAAGAGGGTCAGCTACCCAACCAATCTTCATAATTAAATACCGTTACTGTATAGGTAGATCTCGTTGTGAAAGACCGATTACTAGATAATTCATGGGTAGAGCCAAAGAGGGTGAACTGTACAAGTTAACAATAACATTGATGAAATAAAAGAAGGAGCTCCGGTGTATAGAGAGGACCTCACCGTTTAAGAAGTAACCATAGAAACGAAGGAACCCACTATTTCTTTATCCATTTCTATTTTTATTTATTTACTCTATTTTTGTTTTTTATACCTAGTAAAAATACTATTTCGTATTTTGGGGTGATTAGAACAAAAAAAGAAATAGTGGTCGGGAAGGTTATAGTAGCAAAAGCCATTGGAATTTTTATTTTATACATTGGAAAAATACGTTTTGTTATTAATAGACTAGGAAAGGAGAAAGGAATAACTGAAAGAAAGGAAATCCATTAGTTATTCATCAAAGTTTCATTTATTCAATGACTAGAATTAAACGAGGATATATAGCTCGGAGACGTAGAACAAAAATTCGTTTATTTGCATCAAGCTTTCGAGGGGCTCATTCAAGACTTACTCGAACTATTACTCAACAGAAAATAAGAGCTTTGGCTTCAGCTTATCGGGATAGAGGTAGGCAAAAAAGAAATTTTCGACAGTTGTGGATCGCTCGAATAAATGCAGTAATTCGATCTAATAAGGTAGACTACAGTTATAGTAGATTCATACACAATCTGTACAAGAGGCAGTTGCTTCTTAATCGTAAAATACTTGCCCAAATCGCGATATTAAATAGAAATTGTCTTTATATGATTTCCAATGAGATCATAAAATACGAAGATTGCAAAGAATCCAGCGGAATGCTTAAAATGGAGTTCTCTGGAGAATGAACTCCGAGAAGGTAGAGTAGAAATTAGTATGATAAAATATGATAAAGTGGTCAAAATGAGCAAATATGTTCAATAAAAAAAAAAACGATTTATTCTTCTTCCACTATTCTTTCTTTTTCTTACGACACGACAATCGAATCTAGATTTTCGGATTTTTCGAACAAAGAATCAATCTGCGGTTGAGTTTGGATTAGAATTTTAATTCAATTAAAGAGTAAGCTAAGTCTATTTATTCCTGGTTCTAAGACCAATAGTTCTAGCGGTCGACTCGCTTCTTTCAAATTGTTTCTCATTATTAAGAAAAGGTAACAAAGATAAAATACGAGCTTGTTTTATAGCAATAGTAATTAAGCGTTGCTGTTTTAAGGTCAATCTATTTACCCGTCTAGATAATATTTTTCCTTGTTCACTAATAAATCGACTAATTAAACTCATGTTTCTATAATCAATTCGATCCCCCGATGGAATCGGGGGCAAACGCCTACGAAAAGATCGTTTGGATTTAAGAAAGAGTCGCTTGGATTTATCCATGGTTTTTTTTATTCCTTATCCCGAAAATCCTATTTCTTAATTCTAAATCATTTTAGATCCGATCGAAATAGGATTTGGTTTGTTTATATTTAAATCTAAAATATGTCTAATATATGTAATTTTTTCATCTTCCTTGGATTGGAAAAGGGTGACACACAGCCGATCGGTTCGATCTATTTCTTTATCTCCCCATGAATCGTATGTTTGTAACACCGGGGACAGAATTTTCTCAATTCCAATCGACTAGGCGTATTGTGTCGATTCTTTTGAGTAATATATCTGGAAATCCCTATTGATTCCTTATTAACACCGTTTCGAACACAACGAGTACATTCCAAAATAACAGTTACTCGGGCATCTTTACCCTTGGCCATGAACCTCCCTTGGATTTTTGATTCACGCAACTCTTCCATTTTCCGATCCAAAATGAAGAAAAAAAGAAAAATTGGTAACTCGAAATAAAATTATGAAAGATTTCGTTACAATCAAATATTAAAATATAGTAATACAATAATTTCTAAATTTAGAATCGCAGTACAGTTTTTCATTTAAGTATTTTGTATGATATTGTTGCCCTAGCCATCACATTTTCATTTTCGTTCTCACTCTTTTATTAATTAAATTTGAACCTGGCGCCGCGTCCGAGTTTGACTGAGGTTGAATCCATTTTGATTCTTTCTAACTTATTCTAAGTCTAAAAACTCTAAAAAAAAGAAGGGGGAAGGGGATTAGTCAAAGATATTTGATTGTTTTTCTAATCTTCTTCACCCCTTCCCAAGTCAATAACTAGAATGAAAAAAACGGGAATACCAACGCATCCGGGAATAAACGATTGATCTCGATTAATAGACCCGCTAAAGCCCCGAACCATATAGTACTTACTACCGGTGCCACGGAGAGATATGTTTTTAGATCTCGCATTGAAAACCCTCCTACTTTATAGTAATTTGTAATACATACTGGTATTACATACCATCAAATGTATATATAGTTAATAACCGCTTGTATTGTCCGCGGAATTCCTAATTCAAATTGAAATGTACAACAGTTCAATTCGGTAGATATTCCCTTTTTTATTAAAAAAAATATGTAGCTTTCCGCCCCACCCCAAATATTCATTTTTCTTTACGGCGGATTTAATATTTATTATTTCATACGTATATAAGTCTTTTTATTATTTTTATTATATTTTATATATGATATGAGACAAAAAAGAAGAAATGGCAAGATAATTTGTGTATACCAATGGAGGAAATAAATAAAAAATGTGGAAAACAAGACAGGGATTCTCTACAATAACACTGTAGACCAATTGAAAGGGATGTAGCGCAGCTTGGTAGCGCGTTTGTTTTGGGTACAAAATGTCACGGGTTCAAATCCTGTCATCCCTACCTATTACTTATCTTCTGAACAGTAACGAGGAATCAATTGAGATCCATAAAAATTGAACATACATATATCGAATCAATCTTTTTTTATTTAATTTTATGATATTCTCTATGATAATATATGTATCGAAGATATATTCGGGTTGCTTTTAGTTTGATAATAAAACGCTCTTAGTTCAGTTCGGTAGAACGCGGGTCTCCAAAACCCGATGTCGTAGGTTCAAATCCTATAGAGCGTGATTCGATTCTTGTTGTTGTTAAATCAAAATGATACTGAAATAATTCAACAGAAATCAAAATTTTACCTCCTATAAAGCAAGTAGGGGGTCAATCAAAAAAAAGAACTGTTAATTAATCAAAGGTCCAACTGATCCCCCCGTCTGTATTGTAAATATGCGGTCACAAATAATCCAGCCAAAGTAATAGGAATTAGACCTAATACGATTCCAAATAGAAAAACTTCAATCATTTCAATTTAGTTGAACGAGGAAAAGGAGAGGTAATATCTATCCTTAAAATATTAATCGGTATTGCCCATGAATCTCAATGACCAAGAATTCGAAATTGAATTGACAAGGTAAAGAACTCTACAATATATAGAATATATTGAATAACACCGAAATCTTTCTTTTTTTTGAATTGTGCATTCAATGAATTTTAATCAAATAAGTCGTATCTTGTTCAGACCGATAAATAGAGCTGAGGTTATAGTTAAAACTGCTAGTAGAAAACCGAAATAACTAGTGATAGTAGGCATGACGAGGCTAAATGAAATACGTTATTTTTATCCATATGTTTATAAAGCACTTCCCTAAGTTTCTATTTTTGAAAGATACGCGGATGGATAAGTAAAAATACTAATTGAAAAAATATATTCAATTGAAAGTTTTTGATTCATCTATTATTATGATTATAGATGATACTAACAAAAATCTTGTGACATAGGTAAGAAATCAATTCATCATCTGTCTCTCTATCCCGCAATTCGGAATCAAGGGATTCATTGAACAACTCTTGAGTTTTCAAAACAAATATTCTTATTATAAAGAATTTATAAACAATAATTTAATATATAAATCTAGTAAATATATAAATCTATTAAATGGATTCTAAATAATTAGAAAGAAAAAAAAAAAAAAAAAAAGAAAAATAATAAATAAACTATGTTGTGTAACTTGATTCCAAAAATGAAATGCTCTTTGAATCGCTGAAGAATGAATGACCTTATAATGCCCTTTATTTATGAAATTGTATTCCCACTAATTAGATTTTATGTAGTGGGTTCATTTCCATAAAATCTTTTTTAAAAAGAAAAAAAGTATCGCACGATCAGATCACTCGAAACTAGGTTCTCCATTTATTCTTATTCTTTCCATATTAAAAACATTCTTCTAATTAGTTGAAGAACGATCGTTTGAGTCTAATATAAAACAATAATGCGTGCATTACGAATATTTATTATTCTTCTATTCGTTGTTCTGTTTCGTTCATCGAATCCTATGTACTACTGTTACTTGTTACTGGACGACTAACCAATTCCTTAAAATAAAAAAAGATTCAAACAAAAATATAACTACAAACACAAAAGAAATATTTCGAGATTTCACGTCTAATTTCATTGAATTTTGGGACTATTAGAATCTGCTTCCTAAATTATTATAAACCAACCAGTCGGATTCACATTTTACCCAATCTTCGCTTTCTAGCCCGAAGCCAATAACCGATAGAATCCTTAATACTACAGACAGGCATTTTCAGAATTTTCTATTGAATGAATGGTATATGATTCTACATCGACAAGCAGCAAGAAAAGAAGAAACAAATTATATTATTTAGTTTTAGTGCTTCATTTTGATACTTATTGTGAAATTGCGTTGCTGCGTCAGAAGAAGGATAGCTATACTGATTCGGTATACTCTAAAAACACCCTCGGTACAATATTGACGATCTTACAAAGATAAAATTTCAGTTAATTTCCATTTACTGATCTCATCTTTTACGGAATCGATCCCCCTTTTGACTGTACAAGAATATGTGGAGCTCGGCATGTCTGGAAGCACAGGAGAACGTTCTTTTGCTGATATTATCACCAGTATTCGATACTGGGTCATTCATAGCATTACTATACCTTCTCTATTCATTGCAGGTTGGTTATTCGTCAGCACGGGTTTAGCTTACGATGTTTTTGGAAGCCCTCGTCCAAATGAGTATTTTACAGAGAGCCGACAAGGAATTCCATTAATAACTGGCCGTTTTGATTCTTTGGAACAACTCGATGAATTTAGTAGATCTTTTTAGGAGGACCAAATGACTATCGATAAAACTTATCCTATTTTTACAGTGCGATGGTTAACTGTTCACGGACTAGCTGTACCTACCGTTTCTTTTTTAGGGTCAATATCAGCAATGCAATTCATCCAACGATAAACCTAATCCGAATTATAGAGCTATGACACAATCAAATCCGAACGAACAAAATGTTGAATTGAATCGTACCAGTCTTTACTGGGGGTTATTACTCATTTTTGTACTTGCTGTTTTATTTTCCAATTATTTCTTCAATTAAATAAAAGAAAATACTAAATAATAGTACGAATTATCTTATCC
>NW_026124215.1:0-22500 GCF_025177605.1 Cucumis melo
AGAGTTAACGAATGAAGTGAGTTCATTAAAAAATAAAAGACGAAAAAATGGAAAAAAAGAAAGCATTCATTCCCCTTCTATATCTTGCATCTATAGTATTTTTGCCCTGGTGGATCTCTCTTTCATTTAATAAAAGCCTAGAATCTTGGGTTACTAATTGGTGGAATACTGGTCAATCCGAAATTTTTTTGAATGATATTCAAGAAAAGAGTATTATAAAAAAAGTTCTAGAATTAGAGGAACTCTTTCTCTTGGACGAAATGCTAAAGGAATACCCAGAAACACATCTACAAAAGCTTCGTATCGGAATCTACAAAGAAACGATCCAATTGATCAAGATGCACAATGAGGATCGTATCCATATGATTTTGCACTTCTCGACAAATATAATCTGTTTCGTTATTCTAAGTGGTTATTCTATTCTTGGTAATGAAGAACTTGTTATTCTTAACTCTTGGGTTCAAGAGTTCCTATATAACTTAAGCGACACAATAAAAGCTTTTTCTATTCTTTTATTAACTGATTTATGTATAGGATTTCATTCACCCCATGGTTGGGAACTAATGATTGGTTCTGTCTACAAAGATTTTGGATTTTCTCATAACGATCAAATTATATCCGGTCTTGTTTCCACTTTTCCAGTCATTCTTGACACAATTTTAAAATATTGGATCTTCCGTTATTTAAATCGTGTATCTCCCTCACTTGTAGTGATTTATCATTCAATGAATGACTGAAAAATATAATGTTTGTTACTTTGTACATAAGTAAAACATTCAAAATTGTACTTATTCCTTCTACCCATCGCGAAGGATGCCTCCTATATTCGAGTAACTTTATTTCAGTAAATAGCAGAATCATGGATAGGGAACTATACTAGGGACCTACCTAATTTTATTGTAGAAATTTTTGGGCTCAATGATTGGACCATGCAAACTAGAAATACCTTTTCTTCGATAAAGGAAGAGATTACTCGATCTATTTCCGTATCACTCATGATATATATAATAACTTGGGCACCCGTTTCAAATGCATATCCCATTTTTGCACAACAGGGTTATGAAAATCCACGAGAAGCAACCGGCCGTATTGTCTGCGCCAACTGCCATTTAGCTAATAAGCCCGTGGATATCGAGGTTCCACAAGCGGTACTTCCTGATACTGTATTTGAAGCAGTTGTTCGAATTCCTTATGATATGCAACTGAAACAAGTTCTTGCGAATGGTAAAAAGGGTGGTTTGAATGTGGGGGCTGTTCTTATTTTACCCGAGGGGTTTGAATTAGCCCCCCCCCGATCGTATTTCTCCCGAGATTAAAGAAAAGATGGGCAATCTTTCTTTTCAGAGCTATCGTCCCACTAAAAAAAATATTCTTGTGATAGGTCCTGTTCCTGGTCAGAAATATAGTGAAATCACCTTTCCTATTCTTTCCCCCGGACCCTGCGACTAAGAAAGATGTTCACTTCTTAAAATATCCCATATACGTAGGCGGGAACAGGGGAAGGGGTCAGATTTATCCCGACGGGAGTAAGAGTAATAATAATGTTTATAATGCTACAGCAGCAGGGATAGTAAGCAAAATAATACGAAAAGAAAAAGGAGGATATGAAATAACCATAGTGGATGCAGCGAATGGGCGTCAAGTGGTTGATATTATCCCTCCAGGACCAGAACTTCTTGTTTCAGAGGGCGAATCCATCAAACTTGATCAACCATTAACGAGTAATCCTAATGTGGGAGGATTTGGTCAGGGAGATGCGGAAATCGTCCTTCAAGATCCATTACGTGTCCAAGGCCTTTTGTTCTTTTTTGCATCTGTTATTTTGGCACAAATCTTTTTAGTTCTTAAAAAGAAACAGTTTGAGAAGGTTCAATTGTCCGAAATGAATTTCTAAATCTGGGGATTTATCAAATAAAGTTCGTAAAAAAAAACCAAATTCTTGTTGGCAATTCTATAATTTAATTATGTATGATCAAAAAATTATGAAAAACTTTTTCCCTTGTTTTTTTTTTTATTCTTTTTCGACCCTATTTCGGTAATTACTTGTACCGCATTACTAGTCATAGTATGGATATTATATTGTCAGGAAGACTATTTTACCTCTTCTTTATTTCTTTGTTTTTTACAATACAAATAGGAGCGGTATTATTATGATTATTATGTCACTGGTGCCAGATTGAAATGTCATTGAATGTGTCTATTTTTATTCTAATAGAATAAAAATAGAGTAGATATTAAAAATAAGATAAGTAAATGGAGAATAGAAAAAAAATGAAGGGAACAAAGGATTCTAGAAGGAATTATGCATCTTTCTAGTATTCGATACCAGAAAAATTCCTTTTCTTGTTCTGGTGTCGAAATAATAAACTAATGAATTATTCTTGATCCCGTTCGTCAAAGATCTCTATTCTTAGTTTCAATTTTTCCCGGTTTATCAGAACCTTTTTTTCGATTTATTACATAAGTAGTGAACAAATTCAATGAATTTTTCAATTCTATTTTATATTAAAATAACTATAGAAAATTCTATTAGTATATTTTAATCTATTTAAAGGGTTTGTGATATCTGATCGATAGAAATATAATATTGTTATATTGGGATTGTATCATCCAGAAAGAGGGAATCGAGTGATTCTCTCTTTCTTTTTTTCGCTTTGAAATGAAAGTATCGACCGATACGATCGCGAAAGAGATGGTCTGAATCAATTTTTTTTTTGAAGCAATTCAGAATCAGAAAGAAATGAAGTTTTTTGAAAAAATAGGAAAGATCCATTTTTTCATTTATATGAATAAATTAGTCTAATTCTAATTAGTAAGAGCTCAACGGGACCTACCCCCTCTTTTTTTCTGATTTGAGGGGGATCCTGTTGAGTTCTTACGCTTTCATGTCTCCAACTCAGTTCATCCGATTATTACAGAGATGAACCTAAGCCGGAATATGAACCATAAAAGAAAATACCAACTAAACCGATCACAGGAATACCAGTTACAGTACCGATTATCCAAAGAGGAATCCTTCCAGTAGTCTCGGCCATTTGTCCCACTTCCCTCCCCATTTCATCAAGTGGTCGTGCTAGAGACAGAAACAGTCATAGATAATTATGAGATGATATCCTTCCGAATGGGATAAGATAATTCGTACTATTATTTAGTATTTTCTTTTATTTAATTGAAGAAATAATTGGAAAATAAAACAGCAAGTACAAAAATGAGTAATAACCCCCAGTAAAGACTGGTACGATTCAATTCAACATTTTGTTCGTTCGGATTTGATTGTGTCATAGCTCTATAATTCGGATTAGGTTTATCGTTGGATGAATTGCATTGCTGATATTGACCCTAAAAAAGAAACGGTAGGTACAGCTAGTCCGTGAACAGTTAACCATCGCACTGTAAAAATAGGATAAGTTTTATCGATAGTCATTTGGTCCTCCTAAAAAGATCTACTAAATTCATCGAGTTGTTCCAAAGAATCAAAACGGCCAGTTATTAATGGAATTCCTTGTCGGCTCTCTGTAAAATACTCATTTGGACGAGGGCTTCCAAAAACATCGTAAGCTAAACCCGTGCTGACGAATAACCAACCTGCAATGAATAGAGAAGGTATAGTAATGCTATGAATGACCCAGTATCGAATACTGGTGATAATATCAGCAAAAGAACGTTCTCCTGTGCTTCCAGACATGCCGAGCTCCACATATTCTTGTACAGTCAAAAGGGGGATCGATTCCGTAAAAGATGAGATCAGTAAATGGAAATTAACTGAAATTTTATCTTTGTAAGATCGTCAATATTGTACCGAGGGTGTTTTTAGAGTATACCGAATCAGTATAGCTATCCTTCTTCTGACGCAGCAACGCAATTTCACAATAAGTATCAAAATGAAGCACTAAAACTAAATAATATAATTTGTTTCTTCTTTTCTTGCTGCTTGTCGATGTAGAATCATATACCATTCATTCAATAGAAAATTCTGAAAATGCCTGTCTGTAGTATTAAGGATTCTATCGGTTATTGGCTTCGGGCTAGAAAGCGAAGATTGGGTAAAATGTGAATCCGACTGGTTGGTTTATAATAATTTAGGAAGCAGATTCTAATAGTCCCAAAATTCAATGAAATTAGACGTGAAATCTCGAAATATTTCTTTTGTGTTTGTAGTTATATTTTTGTTTGAATCTTTTTTTATTTTAAGGAATTGGTTAGTCGTCCAGTAACAAGTAACAGTAGTACATAGGATTCGATGAACGAAACAGAACAACGAATAGAAGAATAATAAATATTCGTAATGCACGCATTATTGTTTTATATTAGACTCAAACGATCGTTCTTCAACTAATTAGAAGAATGTTTTTAATATGGAAAGAATAAGAATAAATGGAGAACCTAGTTTCGAGTGATCTGATCGTGCGATACTTTTTTTCTTTTTAAAAAAAGATTTTATGGAAATGAACCCACTACATAAAATCTAATTAGTGGGAATACAATTTCATAAATAAAGGGCATTATAAGGTCATTCATTCTTCAGCGATTCAAAGAGCATTTCATTTTTGGAATCAAGTTACACAACATAGTTTATTTATTATTTTTCTTTTTTTTTTTTTTTTTTCTTTCTAATTATTTAGAATCCATTTAATAGATTTATATATTTACTAGATTTATATATTAAATTATTGTTTATAAATTCTTTATAATAAGAATATTTGTTTTGAAAACTCAAGAGTTGTTCAATGAATCCCTTGATTCCGAATTGCGGGATAGAGAGACAGATGATGAATTGATTTCTTACCTATGTCACAAGATTTTTGTTAGTATCATCTATAATCATAATAATAGATGAATCAAAAACTTTCAATTGAATATATTTTTTCAATTAGTATTTTTACTTATCCATCCGCGTATCTTTCAAAAATAGAAACTTAGGGAAGTGCTTTATAAACATATGGATAAAAAATAACGTATTTCATTTAGCCTCGTCATGCCTACTATCACTAGTTATTTCGGTTTTCTACTAGCAGTTTTAACTATAACCTCAGCTCTATTTATCGGTCTGAACAAGATACGACTTATTTGATTAAAATTCATTGAATGCACAATTCAAAAAAAAGAAAGATTTCGGTGTTATTCAATATATTCTATATATTGTAGAGTTCTTTACCTTGTCAATTCAATTTCGAATTCTTGGTCATTGAGATTCATGGGCAATACCGATTAATATTTTAAGGATAGATATTACCTCTCCTTTTCCTCGTTCAACTAAATTGAAATGATTGAAGTTTTTCTATTTGGAATCGTATTAGGTCTAATTCCTATTACTTTGGCTGGATTATTTGTGACCGCATATTTACAATACAGACGGGGGGGATCAGTTGGACCTTTGATTAATTAACAGTTCTTTTTTTTGATTGACCCCCTACTTGCTTTATAGGAGGTAAAATTTTGATTTCTGTTGAATTATTTCAGTATCATTTTGATTTAACAACAACAAGAATCGAATCACGCTCTATAGGATTTGAACCTACGACATCGGGTTTTGGAGACCCGCGTTCTACCGAACTGAACTAAGAGCGTTTTATTATCAAACTAAAAGCAACCCGAATATATCTTCGATACATATATTATCATAGAGAATATCATAAAATTAAATAAAAAAAGATTGATTCGATATATGTATGTTCAATTTTTATGGATCTCAATTGATTCCTCGTTACTGTTCAGAAGATAAGTAATAGGTAGGGATGACAGGATTTGAACCCGTGACATTTTGTACCCAAAACAAACGCGCTACCAAGCTGCGCTACATCCCTTTCAATTGGTCTACAGTGTTATTGTAGAGAATCCCTGTCTTGTTTTCCACATTTTTTATTTATTTCCTCCATTGGTATACACAAATTATCTTGCCATTTCTTCTTTTTTGTCTCATATCATATATAAAATATAATAAAAATAATAAAAAGACTTATATACGTATGAAATAATAAATATTAAATCCGCCGTAAAGAAAAATGAATATTTGGGGTGGGGCGGAAAGCTACATATTTTTTTTAATAAAAAAGGGAATATCTACCGAATTGAACTGTTGTACATTTCAATTTGAATTAGGAATTCCGCGGACAATACAAGCGGTTATTAACTATATATACATTTGATGGTATGTAATACCAGTATGTATTACAAATTACTATAAAGTAGGAGGGTTTTCAATGCGAGATCTAAAAACATATCTCTCCGTGGCACCGGTAGTAAGTACTATATGGTTCGGGGCTTTAGCGGGTCTATTAATCGAGATCAATCGTTTATTCCCGGATGCGTTGGTATTCCCGTTTTTTTCATTCTAGTTATTGACTTGGGAAGGGGTGAAGAAGATTAGAAAAACAATCAAATATCTTTGACTAATCCCCTTCCCCCTTCTTTTTTTTAGAGTTTTTAGACTTAGAATAAGTTAGAAAGAATCAAAATGGATTCAACCTCAGTCAAACTCGGACGCGGCGCCAGGTTCAAATTTAATTAATAAAAGGAGTGAGAACGAAAATGAAAATGTGATGGCTAGGGCAACAATATCATACAAAATACTTAAATGAAAAACTGTACTGCGATTCTAAATTTAGAAATTATTGTATTACTATATTTTAATATTTGATTGTAACGAAATCTTTCATAATTTTATTTCGAGTTACCAATTTTTCTTTTTTTCTTCATTTTGGATCGGAAAATGGAAGAGTTGCGTGAATCAAAAATCCAAGGGAGGTTCATGGCCAAGGGTAAAGATGCCCGAGTAACTGTTATTTTGGAATGTACTCGTTGTGTTCGAAACGGTGTTAATAAGGAATCAATAGGGATTTCCAGATATATTACTCAAAAGAATCGACACAATACGCCTAGTCGATTGGAATTGAGAAAATTCTGTCCCCGGTGTTACAAACATACGATTCATGGGGAGATAAAGAAATAGATCGAACCGATCGGCTGTGTGTCACCCTTTTCCAATCCAAGGAAGATGAAAAATTACATATATTAGACATATTTTAGATTTAAATATAAACAAACCAAATCCTATTTCGATCGGATCTAAAATGATTTAGAATTAAGAAATAGGATTTTCGGGATAAGGAATAAAAAAACCATGGATAAATCCAAGCGACTCTTTCTTAAATCCAAACGATCTTTTCGTAGGCGTTTGCCCCCGATTCCATCGGGGGATCGAATTGATTATAGAAACATGAGTTTAATTAGTCGATTTATTAGTGAACAAGGAAAAATATTATCTAGACGGGTAAATAGATTGACCTTAAAACAGCAACGCTTAATTACTATTGCTATAAAACAAGCTCGTATTTTATCTTTGTTACCTTTTCTTAATAATGAGAAACAATTTGAAAGAAGCGAGTCGACCGCTAGAACTATTGGTCTTAGAACCAGGAATAAATAGACTTAGCTTACTCTTTAATTGAATTAAAATTCTAATCCAAACTCAACCGCAGATTGATTCTTTGTTCGAAAAATCCGAAAATCTAGATTCGATTGTCGTGTCGTAAGAAAAAGAAAGAATAGTGGAAGAAGAATAAATCGTTTTTTTTTTATTGAACATATTTGCTCATTTTGACCACTTTATCATATTTTATCATACTAATTTCTACTCTACCTTCTCGGAGTTCATTCTCCAGAGAACTCCATTTTAAGCATTCCGCTGGATTCTTTGCAATCTTCGTATTTTATGATCTCATTGGAAATCATATAAAGACAATTTCTATTTAATATCGCGATTTGGGCAAGTATTTTACGATTAAGAAGCAACTGCCTCTTGTACAGATTGTGTATGAATCTACTATAACTGTAGTCTACCTTATTAGATCGAATTACTGCATTTATTCGAGCGATCCACAACTGTCGAAAATTTCTTTTTTGCCTACCTCTATCCCGATAAGCTGAAGCCAAAGCTCTTATTTTCTGTTGAGTAATAGTTCGAGTAAGTCTTGAATGAGCCCCTCGAAAGCTTGATGCAAATAAACGAATTTTTGTTCTACGTCTCCGAGCTATATATCCTCGTTTAATTCTAGTCATTGAATAAATGAAACTTTGATGAATAACTAATGGATTTCCTTTCTTTCAGTTATTCCTTTCTCCTTTCCTAGTCTATTAATAACAAAACGTATTTTTCCAATGTATAAAATAAAAATTCCA
The DNA here is from genome assembly GCF_025177605.1 of Cucumis melo. NCBI lineage: Eukaryota > Viridiplantae > Streptophyta > Magnoliopsida > Cucurbitales > Cucurbitaceae > Cucumis > Cucumis melo. The sequence continues at coordinate 8,179 of NW_026124215.1, forward strand.
ATGGCTTTTGCTACTATAACCTTCCCGACCACTATTTCTTTTTTTGTTCTAATCACCCCAAAATACGAAATAGTATTTTTACTAGGTATAAAAAACAAAAATAGAGTAAATAAATAAAAATAGAAATGGATAAAGAAATAGTGGGTTCCTTCGTTTCTATGGTTACTTCTTAAACGGTGAGGTCCTCTCTATACACCGGAGCTCCTTCTTTTATTTCATCAATGTTATTGTTAACTTGTACAGTTCACCCTCTTTGGCTCTACCCATGAATTATCTAGTAATCGGTCTTTCACAACGAGATCTACCTATACAGTAACGGTATTTAATTATGAAGATTGGTTGGGTAGCTGACCCTCTTAGTCCGTTCTTGGAAGAATAAGGCTATAATCCTTCTGTTAAATAGGATTTCCTCTGCTTAATGGATAAGCATTTGTTACCAATGGGGAATTCTTTCTCATCTAAAATTGAAAATAGAGATGATTGGATTTGCACCAATAGAAACCATAAATTTGATACACAATAAAAGGATACGATAAATCTTTGTTTATTTATTTTCGGTAGTGAACGGATTTCTTCCATTCATTCTATCCTATTCACTGTACTTATAACTGATACGGGAAAAATTTTGTACTTTCTTTTGTCCCGGTCCATGGTCTAAACGAGTCGCACATACACCCTAGTACATGTTCCTCGACGCTGAGGGCATCCCCGAAGGGCGGGCGATTTGGTGACATTTCTGATTGGCTGTCTTGTGTTTCTAATAAGTTGTTTAATAGTTGGCATGTTGAATTGTATACATAATGAGTTGGTTTAGATCAATCCTAACCGGATGATTATGAATTACTTCTATATTCGATATTAATAATTAATATGATTAATAGTAATATATTAACCCCGGTAAAAAGAGAAAATCGAAAATTTCGGATTTTTGCGTGAAATACCTGCTATTTGTTATTCAACCGCTACAAGATCAACAATTCCATGAGCTTGGGCTTCTGTTGCTGACATAAAAACATCCCTTTCCATGTCTTCGGATATAACCCATAAGGGTTTGCCTGTTCTTTGTACATAAACCCTTGTGAGGATTTCGCGCAGCCTCAGTAGTTCTTTCGCTTCCAGGATAAATTCTACCGTTTGTGCCTCATAAAAAGAACTAGCAGGTTGATGGATCATTACCCTGATGATTTAATAAATGGTTTTCTCTATCTTACATCATTATCATGATGAGTCAAAGATAATAAAAAAAAGATAGGATTAACAACCGTACAGGCATCCTTTGTGCAGTGCATACGGCTCCACAATGGAATTCATTTTTACCTTCCAGCGAAGGAATAGAAAATATAGGATCTAGCAGACCCAGAGCAGTAAATGATCCAATAACCACCCTTCCTTTTTTTTAGTAATTTCAAAATACTATGATGGTTCCGTTGCTTTATGATTTCGTTTGTTATTCAGCAATCCCAAAGTTTCTTTTTTTTATTTTTTTTCTTAAAAATAAATATTTCGTAGTCTTTCATAACAGAAATATTGTTAAGAGTCTTCCGTCGTGAAAACAAAAAAGTTTGTGACGCTGAAAGAGGCCTCCGCGATAAATCAGCCTACAATCGGAAATGCCTTTTATCTCATACTACTCTTTCGATACATAACCTAATGGTTTAGAAAAAAAAAATTCTCATATCGAATTCAAAGTGCCATGCTATTATTACTTAATATTTTATATGGCGAAGGCATAGTTTTCTTTTTGTCTAAAAAAAACTCATTGGCGCCGAGCGTGCGGGAATGCTAGACGTTTGGTAATTTCTCCTCCGACTAGAATAAAAGATCCCATTGAAGCGGCTAATCCCATGCATATTGTCTGTACATCTGGTTGCACAAATTGCATAGTATCATAAATACCTAATCCGCTTATTACCCCTCCACCGGGAGAGTTTATAAATAAATACAGATCTTTGGTATCATCCTCCATACTGAGATATACCATAAGACTAATAAGTTGATTCGAAATATCACTATCAACCTCTTGGCCTAAAAAAAGTAATCTTTCTCGATAAAGTCGGTTGATTAGGATAAAATTGTATCCCTTAAGAACCGTACGGGCACCTTTTGATGCATACGGTTCAAAAAAAATAGCGAAAAAAGAATCAATGTTTAGATTTTAGCCTTCTTTAGAGGACTCTTTCTAACTTCTAATGAAGGGGCTTTTTCTTACCTTCCATTTTTTTTTCAAAATGGATGAGTTTTGTCCTTTGGCCCGCGGTCGTTTATCTATACTATAAATTTCAATAAATAAAAAAACAATTCATTAAATTTTCAATTTATCGAACTAACTTTTCATTGATATATTGTTTCATCGAGATTCAATTTCAATTCCGATGTCATTTTCTTGTTCCAAAATGGTCTTCTTCAATTCTTTTAGGTTTATGCTCTACTCCGAGTCAAGATCTGCCCGATTTGGATTTGCACATATAGGACAAATGCCCCAATAGCATGGCTTTTTGCTACGACTTCTTTTTTTTTTTCAATTTACTTCATATTACTCGATTGATTAAAAGTTTTCTATCAATGCTATTGATAAATCGAATATGATACAAGTAGTAGTAATCATAGAATAGATAGATTCCAAATTGAGTTTTTTCTAAGCGGAGCCTGGATACTTCATTTTATTAGTACAACCGAGAAAACCATAAATTATTCTAATTGATAATATTAATCTGGATACCCCCCAAAAAATAGATCTAATTGCACTTCACGCTCCAAATTTTTGATGATTAAATCAATCCGTCTTGGGCGAAAGAGAGGATATCTCGATCGGGGGAGAGAACGGGGAAATACCATATGACCCAATATATCTGACAAGTCGCACTATAGGTCAACCCACGATGCGTCTTCCTCTCCGGGACTTCGAAAAGGTACTTTTGGAACACCAATAGGCATTAAAGCAAAGAAAAAAGAATTAAGTACTATAGCTAACTTTGATGTGGAAGCGTAACAACGGGTTTATTGTCTTAATAAATAAGATGGGCCTTTATCAGATTTTATCTTTTAGCATATTTTATACATAGATTTAATAAGTTCATAAAAAAGGAAAACAGAATTAATAAGGGAAACTTCTTCCCGAATAGGTTTTTGAATGATGAACAAGTATGTATACATTCACTCCTATAAAATAGGATCAATTCCCATCTACCATTGCGTATTGGTACTTATCGAGTATAGAATAGATCTGCTTCTTTTTGTTCCTACGAATAGAATCGAATTGTTCCATTATTACTAAAAGAATAGACTAAATATTAATCCTTTCGCCAAGATAATCCCCTCAAAAGGGGAGGTCCGTAGCATAGTTTTTTTTTTCAGTGCAATAAAGTTACATAGTGTCTATTTTTCCTTGATAAAGGGGTATTTCCATGGGTTTGCCTTGGTATCGTGTTCATACCGTTGTATTGAATGATCCCGGTCGTTTGCTTTCTGTTCATATAATGCATACAGCTCTAGTTGCTGGTTGGGCCGGTTCAATGGCCCTATACGAATTAGCAGTTTTTGATCCCTCTGATCCTGTTCTTGATCCAATGTGGAGACAGGGTATGTTCGTTATACCCTTCATGACTCGTTTAGGAATAACCAATTCATGGGGGGGTTGGAGTATCACAGGAGGGACTATAACGAATCCGGGTATTTGGAGTTACGAAGGTGTGGCCGGAGCACATATTGTGTTTTCTGGATTGTGCTTCTTAGCAGCTATCTGGCATTGGGTGTATTGGGATCTAGAAATATTTTGTGATGAACGTACAGGAAAACCTTCTTTGGATTTGCCGAAGATTTTTGGAATTCATTTATTTCTCTCAGGGTTGGGTTGCTTTGGTTTTGGTGCATTTCATGTAACCGGATTGTATGGTCCGGGAATATGGGTATCCGATCCTTATGGATTAACCGGAAGGGTACAAGCCGTAAATCCTGCGTGGGGTGTCGAAGGGTTTGATCCTTTTGTTCCGGGCGGAATAGCCTCGCATCATATTGCAGCAGGTACATTGGGCATATTAGCGGGCCTATTCCATCTTAGTGTTCGTCCGCCCCAACGTCTATACAAAGGATTACGTATGGGAAATATTGAAACCGTCCTTTCCAGTAGTATCGCTGCTGTATTTTTTGCAGCTTTTGTTGTTGCTGGAACTATGTGGTATGGTTCAGCAACTACCTCCGATTGAATTATTTGGGCCCACTCGTTATCAATGGGATCAGGGATACTTCCAGCAAGAAATATATCGAAGAGTTAGTACCGGGTTAGCCGAAAATCAAAGTTTATCAGAAGCTTGGTCTAAAATTCCTGAAAAATTAGCTTTTTATGATTATATCGGGAATAATCCCGCAAAAGGTGGATTATTCAGAGCGGGTTCCATGGACAACGGGGATGGAATAGCTGTTGGTTGGTTAGGACACCCTGTTTTTAGAGATAAAGAAGGGCGCGAACTTTTTGTACGCCGTATGCCGACCTTTTTTGAAACATTTCCGGTTGTTTTGGTAGACGGAGACGGAATTGTTAGAGCCGATGTTCCTTTTCGAAGAGCAGAATCGAAGTATAGTGTTGAACAGGTCGGTGTAACTGTTGAGTTCTATGGCGGTGAACTCAATGGAGTCAGTTATAGTGATCCTGCTACTGTGAAAAAATATGCTAGACGTGCTCAATTGGGTGAAATTTTTGAATTAGATCGTGCTACTTTGAAATCCGATGGGGTTTTTCGTAGCAGTCCAAGGGGTTGGTTTACTTTTGGGCATGCTTCCTTTGCTTTGCTCTTCTTCTTCGGACACATTTGGCATGGTGCGAGAACCTTGTTCAGAGATGTCTTTGCTGGTATTGACCCAGATTTGGACGCTCAAGTAGAATTTGGGGCATTCCAAAAACTTGGAGATCCAACTACAAAAAGAGTCTAGTCTGATACAAGATTGCTCTGTTCTTTTTTTCCTTTATTTTTTGATTTGACATAGATAGGGTACCGGATAAATCTTTATTCGGATTGCTTACTTTTCATTTCTTTGACTCTTGTCTTGGTCTTTTTTTTATCCGTAAAAAGATCCCAATTAAACAGGTATGGAAGCTATAATTGTAAACCGAAATCAAATCTATGGAAGCATTGGTTTATACATTCCTCTTAGTCTCGACTCTAGGAATAATTTTTTTCGCTATCTTTTTTCGCGAACCGCCTAAAGTTCCAACTCCAACTAAAAAGGCAAAATGATTTCTCATTATCTCAATTGAAGTAATGAGCCTCACAATATTGTGAGGCTCATTACTTCAACTAGTCCCCGTGTTCCTCGAATGGATCTCTTAGTTGTTGAGAGGGTTGCCCAAAAGCAGTATATAAGGCATACCCAGTAAAACTTACAAGTAAACCAGATATAGAGATGGCAACTAGGGTTGCTGTTTCCATTATTATATAATTTCAAGACCACAATGGATCTATAATAAGATCATTTATTTACAACGGAATGGTATACAAAGTCAACAGATCTCACTGAATAAAAAAAAATATAGGATTATTTATGGCTACACAAACCGTTGACGATAGTTCTAGATCTGGGCCAAGACGAACTGTTGTAGGGGATTTATTGAAACCATTGAATTCGGAATATGGTAAAGTGGCTCCTGGGTGGGGAACTACACCTTTAATGGGTGTCGCGATGGGTTTATTTGCGATATTCCTATGTATTATTTTGGAGATTTATAATTCTTCCATTTTACTGGACGGAATTTCAAGCAATTAGATTCGATTCACAAGAACCCCTAAATAACTTTTCAATAAAAAGGAAAGTCTAAAGTATGTAGGTTTCTGCTTTTTAGCCCACTATTTTTTGGTAGTTCGATCGTGGAATTTATTTTTTTCTGTATTTCCGGAATATGAGTGTGTGACTTGTTAGAATTGATCCTATGGATACGACAGAGAAGAAGTCGGTCATCTTGATGAAGATGATTTGATCTCGTTGGATATTCAGTCTAGGCTAGTATCTGGAGCACAGAATATATGAAATAGATTCCAAAATATTAGAACAAATATTAGAACTATGATTCATACTTATCAGACCTCGTGGCCGGACTCCGAAACAAGAGTTAGAAGTGATAAATAAAAAAAATTTATTCTTTCGTTTCTACTTATTTTGGTTAAAGGATAAACCTTTCTTTAGCTTTTTTCATTATATTCAGTCATTGAATAAGCATTGAATAAGTGATAATCCAAGGGTTCTTACTCAGGGAATTTTTGAACTTTTTTTGGAAGGTTTTTTATTGAATCATCGTGGTTCTAGTCTGAATCTAAGGTTTTAATTGATTCATAGGGTCTTAACAAGATAATTCCTATCAATAATAAAGAAAACAAGAGTAAAGTCGCATTACATACAAATCAAAGAAAAAAAATAGGTAAATAGAAGATTCAAGAGGCCCCTAATGATCAATATAACTATGAATGAGCCGACTTGATATTTGGGCATTATAACTACAAAGAAGACTTTTCGGATTTTGATTCTTTCGTATCTTGATACAAAAAATTGAATCATAGCATTAAGAAGTTTGAAACTTTTTAGTACACATATCCGTTACGAGCGGTATTTGGGTGTTTCTGTTTGAGCCGTACGAGACGAAATTCTCATATACGGTTCTCAGAGGGGGGTCCCCTTGGTTTACCTATCTCAATAAAGTGTATGATTGGTTCGAAGAACGTCTTGAAATTCAGGCGATTGCAGATGATATAACTAGTAAATACGTTCCTCCTCATGTCAACATATTTTATTGTCTAGGAGGAATTACGCTTACTTGTTTTTTAGTACAAGTAGCTACGGGGTTTGCTATGACTTTTTACTACCGTCCGACCGTTACTGAGGCTTTTGCTTCTGTTCAATATATAATGACGGAAGCAAATTTTGGTTGGTTAATCCGATCAGTTCATAGATGGTCGGCAAGTATGATGGTCTTAATGATGATCCTGCACGTATTTCGCGTGTATCTTACTGGTGGATTTAAAAAACCTCGTGAATTGACTTGGGTTACAGGTGTGGTTCTGGCTGTATTGACCGCATCCTTTGGTGTAACTGGTTATTCCTTACCTCGGGACCAAATTGGTTATTGGGCAGTCAAAATTGTAACAGGTGTACCGGAAGCTATTCCAGTAATAGGGTCGCCTTTGGTAGAGTTATTACGCGGAAGTGCTAGTGTGGGACAATCTACCTTGACTCGTTTTTATAGTTTACACACTTTTGTATTACCTCTTCTTACTGCCGTATTTATGTTAATGCACTTCCCAATGATACGTAAGCAAGGCATTTCTGGTCCTTTATAGAGAATAGAAATCATAGATTTGTAATTAGTTATTTATGATTACTCAGGGGGGAAGAAGAGTATTTCATTGCTGCAAATATGGATTATTGAAAAATAAGACATGTATTTGGATATTTCCCTTCAACTCCACGAAATTTTATTCGTTATTTTTCAATAATAGTTGAAGGGAATTCTTCGAAGAGAAAATGGATTATGGGAGTGTGTGACTTGAACTATTGATTGGACCGTGTAGATATATGTCTTTTTATCTGCCACATTGGGATTCACAACAAAATGTGTCTTTATTCCAACCACCGCGAAAGCTCCATACAGAGGGTAGGCTGGTTCGCTTGAAGAGAATCTTTTCCATGATCAGACTTGACCATGTCGTGCATGACCAGGCTCCGTAAGATCCATTAGAATAGGTGATATATATGCCATAATACAGATTATGTTTTATCTATTTCACTTACTTAATAGTATGAAAATGCATTCATTTCCTCTGCATTGACTCGATTTATAATACTATCGGAGTGAAACAAGGGATCTAAAGAAGAACATAGGCTAGACTCTATTAGTAACAAGTAAATCCTTTGGATGTAAAAAGTATCAATATTTTTGGGGGCTAAAGCCCCATCGCAAGGTTTGAGACGACCCAGAAAGCACTTGAACATTATCAACTTTGTAAGCCTACTTGGGTATTGAGCATTTATCTGTACGAACTTAATTCCTTGCAATGGATAATTGTAACTCTTGAAAACGGAATCCGCTAAATTTTTTCTTACATTGAATCACTCATTTATTTTATATATGCTTGGATAAGATATCGATTTTTTTTTCTGGATCCAGTTGGTTCGTTTGATTTGTGCTCGAGCCGGATGATGAAAAATTATCATGTCCGGTTCTTTCGGGGGATGGATCCATAATAATTCACCTATCCTAATAACAAAAAAACCAGATTTGAATGATCCTGTATTAAGAGCTAAATTGGCTAAGGGTATGGGTCATAATTATTACGGAGAACCCGCATGGCCCAATGATCTTTTATATATTTTTCCAGTAGTCATTCTAGGTACTATTGCATGTAACGTGGGCTTAGCGGTTCTAGAACCATCAATGATTGGTGAACCCGCAGATCCATTTGCAACTCCTTTGGAAATATTGCCGGAATGGTATTTCTTTCCCGTATTTCAAATACTTCGTACAGTGCCAAATAAGTTATTGGGTGTTCTTTTAATGGTTTCCGTACCGGCGGGATTATTAACTGTACCATTTTTGGAGAATGTCAATAAATTCCAAAATCCATTTCGTCGTCCAGTAGCGACAACCGTCTTTTTGATTGGTACCGCAGTAGCTCTTTGGTTGGGTATTGGAGCAACATTACCGATTGATAAATCCCTAACTTTAGGGCTTTTTTAAATTGATTCAATTGTGAAATAAATAAAATATCACGATGTGTGTATCTAGGGAATAGTTGCTTCAAAGTGAATTACCCCTAGATACACATATTTAATGAAATTTTTGATTTATTTTGAGTATACGGATTCTGTTAAAGATTCAAACTTCATTTTCGTCTTTTTTTTTTATAAAGTTTTTTTACAACAAAAATCCAATGGATTTCAAATTTATGCAAAATTCTTTTCCATTTCGAGAATGTCTAATATATGTTTTACGTCTTCTATGCGAAAATGTTTGATTTTCATAAGTTCGTCTGGACTATTATTCAAAAGGTCAAATAATGTATGTATATTGCACCTTTTGAGGCAATTATAGATCCTAGGAGGCAATTCTGATTGGTCAATAAAAATATATTTTAATGCTCTTTCTTTTTTCTTTTTTCTTAGTTTCGCCAATTTCTCATGAAAAGTAAAAAGGGGTAAAGTAACTTTTTGTTTATTATTTTTAAAATGGAAGTTTTCTTTTTCTTCTTCCGCATGTAAAAAAGGAATAAATAAATCAATCAAATTCCGAGAGGCTTCATGAAGTGCTTCTTTAGGAGTTAAACTTCCATTGGTCCATATTTCGAGAAAAAGTATCTCTTGTTTTTCATTCCCATTTACATAAGAATGAATACTATGATTAACATTTCGAACAGGCATGAATATAGCATCCATAGGATAACTTGCGTCTTGAAAATTATTTGGCGTTTGTATATGATATCCGCGATTCCTCTCGATCTTTAATTCAATACAAAAATTAATTGGTTCCGTTAGGTTAGCTATATGCTGTGTATTATCAACGATTTCCACCGAAGGTGGTAAGATGATGTCTTGAGCAGTTACGCATCCAGGACCCTTGACACAAATAGACGCATCACGAGTTCCATACAGATTACTTCTCAATACAATTTCTTTCAAATTCATTAAAATTTCATGTACTGATTCTTGAATACCGACTATGGTAGAGTATTCATGTGGGATTTTTTCAGATTTTGCACGTGTGATACATGTTCCCTCTATTTCTCCAAGCAAAGCTTTTCGCATCGCAATGCCTATAGTATCCCCTTGTCCCTTCATAAGTGGAGACAGAATAAAGCGTCCATAATAAAGACGCTTACTGTCTGCTCTTGATTCAACACACTTCCACTTTAGTGTCCGAGTCGATACTCTGATTTTCTCTCGAACCATAGTAATATTTTTTGATAAAATCATTGAATTATTTATTTCTCTTGAAATTTCTCTTCAATGTTTATTTTTACACACGTCGTTTTTTAGGGGGCCTACAGCCATTATGTGGCATAGGGGTTACATCCCGTATGAAACTTAATAGTATACCGCTTCTCCGAATAGCTCTTAATGCTGCATCTCTTCCGAGACCGGGGCCCTTTATCATAACTTCGGCTCGTTGCATCCCTTGATCCACTACTGCCCGAATAGCATTTCCTGCTGCGGTTTGGGCGGCAAATGGTGTCCCTCTTCTTGTACCTTTGAATCCACACGTACCGGCGGAGGACCAAGAAATTACCCGACCCCGTACATCTGTAACAGTCACAATTGTATTGTTGAAACTTGCTTGAACATGAATAACGCCCTTTGGTATTCTACGCGTACTTTTACGTGAGCTAATACGTCCATTTCTACGTGAACCGATTCTTGGTATGGGTTTTGCCATATTTTATCATCTCATAAATCTAAGTCAGAGATATATGGATATATCCATTTCATGTCAAAACGGATCCTTTAATTTCTTTTTATGTATATATTGTGGGTGGCCTTTAGGGGTCCTTTTTTTTATAAAGATTATCCTTGTCTTTGTTTATGTCTCGGATTGGAACAAATTACCATAATTCGTCTCCGCCTACGGATCAGGCGACATTTTTCACAAATTTTCCGAATGGAGGCCCTTATTTTCATATTTTTTATTCCTTACCTTAATCTACTTATTGGAAGAAAATAAGTTTCTTGAAATTTTCTATTTCGAATTGGATCTCCCTACAAAAAAAAGAATATTGCACGTGAAAAGACTACTTCACCTAATCATTCGAATCTTTGTTTCGTAGTCTATAAATTATACGCCTTCTGGTCCTGGTTGAATCGTAACAACTTACTGAAATTTTGACTCTCTATTACCTAGTATATGGATAAAACTATGTTGAATCCTTCCTGAAACGTAACCTAGAATTGGATCCTCATTATCTAAACAAACCCAAAACATATCATTGGTAAGTGATTCAGTAATTAAACCTTCAGAAATCCTTTTTTGCTCTTTCATTCCAGACGAAACACCCTTCAAAGTATCAATTAATCAAGGGGGAGTCGTATTATAAACTATAAACCCACCTCTTTTCTTTTTTTTTTTTTTTTACAAATAGGGAAGTTCTGTGTATAATTCGAATATCATAAAGATTACCATATATAACACAAAATTTCGCCGCCGATTCCCTGTAGTCGAGCTTCTCGGTCTGTCATTATACCCCGAGAAGTAGACAGAATTACAATGCCCATTCCGCCTAAAATTCTAGGAATTTTTTGATAGTTAGAATATATTCGGAGACCAGGTCGACTGATCCGTTTTAAATTTAAAATCGTTTTATATGGTCCTTTCCTATTTCTTCTATGTCGTAGGGTTAAAACCCAAAAATCCTTGTTGCTTTCCCGATGTTTCCTTACGTTTTCAATAAAACCTTCTCGTAAAAGTATTTTAACAATGTTTTCGGTGATGTTAGTAGATGGTATTCGAACCATTCCTTTTCTATTCATGTCAGCATTGCGAATAGAGGTTATTATGTTAGCAATAGTGTCCTTACCCATGATAAACGAAAATTATTGGTTACTTAAATTTTTGATCTAATCAACATTCTTTTTTATTAAATAGTTATGAATTTTAAAAGGTATATACGTGATACACAATCTACTAATTAATTTCATTCAAATAGTATAACTATCTCACGGTCTGTCTCATTTTATAATACTTCAGGTGCTAATGAAATTATTTTAGTGAAATTTAACTGTCTCAATTCTCGGGCAATCGCACCAAAAATTCGAGTTCCTTTTGGATTTCCTTCTTGATCAATAACAACCGCAGCATTGTCATCATATCGTATTATCATACCATTTTCTCGTTTGAGTTCTTTACAAGTACGTACAATTACAGCTCTGATCACTTCTGATCTTTCTAGAGGTGTATTTGGGACGGCTTTCTTGATTACAGCAACAATAACGTCACCAATATGAGCATATCGTCGATTACTAGCCCCTATGATTCGAATACACATCAATTCTCGGGCTCCGCTGTTATCTGCTACATTCAAAAGGGTTTGAGGTTGAATCATATTATTTTGGAATCTTTTCTTTCAATGCAAAGGGCGAAGTAAAAAAAAAAAAAAGAAATATTGTTTTTCAAAAAAAAAAAAAATAAATCTGCAATTGTTTTTTTTTCATCTTAAACAAAGATCGCTTTCCTTTGATTCTACATTTCTATCCCGAAGTAATGAATTGGGTTCGTATAGGCATTTTGGATGCCGCTATTGAAATAGCTTTTCTGGCTATATTTTCGGCTACTCCACTCATTTCATAAAGTATTCTACCTGGTTTAACAACAGCTACCCAATATTCGGGGGATCCTTTCCCTGAACCCATACGTGTTTCTGTGGGTCTTAGTGTAACGGGTTTGTCCGGAAATATACGTACCCATATTTTTCCACCGCGTCGTGCATTTCGTGTCATTGCCCTTCGTCCGGCTTCGATTTGTCTCGATGTGATCCAAGCGGGTTCAAGTGCCTGAATAGCGTATCTCCCGAAGCAAATACTATTGCCTCGATAAGATATTCCTTTCATTCTTCCTCTATGGTGTTTACGGAATCTGGTTCTTTTGGGGTTATAGTTGATGGTTATTTCTAAATTCCATCTCTACTACAGAACCGGACATGAGAGTTTCTTCTCATCCAGCTCCTCGCGAATGAAACGATTCAAAAAAATATACATGTATTTACTGATATTTTCTGAATAATAGATTCAATTATGGGATTTTTGATATTTCATTTAATCAATCTATTCGAAATTTGTATATCTTCTTTTCTTTTGATAGAAAACTAAACTGTTTATAGATTCTAGAATAATAGAATAAGTTTTTTTATTATAGTTTTCTAAAAAATTATAGATAATATAATCTCGTTTTGTTATTTTTTCTTTTATTATTAAGGTTATAACAAATCTTTATTTTGTTTTGCCTTTTTTTATCTATTATTATATTTGATCGACCCTAATTTAGAAATATAATAAAATGGAAACGTTCGCGGGCGAATATTTACTCTTTTTATATATGTTTTGGTTCTCGGGTTAGTTAGCCCATGAACCTACCTCTCATAATAAATGGATTGGTCTTGGGTTCCTTCCGCCATCCTACCCAATGAATTATTAGGATTCGTTTTCAATAGAATATTATGTATTCACGGGTTCCCTCGTTCCCATCGCCTCTCGATTAATGGTTAGGTCTTAATTATACAATGGAGCCCGTAATAAAATTTGTTTTTGAGTCAATCTTCTCAGTCTTTATTGTCTCGGGGCTCTTGGCTTTTTTGTTCTATGAACAGATTCATCTAATTATGAATTCATCAGTCTTAATGCTTTATTACACTACCTTTTATGAGATGACCCATAGACCTTACATATTACGTATTGGAATGATATATCATTCATATTCTTTTTCTCTCTTTCTTTCACCCTTCCATTTATCCGCATACTTTTATTGCTTGACAACTCATAATCGGATTTTTTTTATGCAAAAAAGATTTCAGTTGCTACAATGATATGACCAATATAACATATCTTGACTGGTTGGTTTTTTAGATCCAGATAATGCGAAGCGATGAGTTGGTTATTAGTTTTATAATTATTAGTTCAGATTATGTATGGGCTTATCCTTCTTTATTTTTTGGTTTTAATCCGAACATAAAAAAAAACTGACGAGTCGCACACTAAGCATAGCAATTATCTCAAATGATTAATTTCATTTTTATTTAACCTTATAGAATTGCTCATTTTTTATTTAAACGAAAAAGACTGATTTGTCATTTCTTGGTCGATCATTGAATAAAACTTAAACACAAGTTGAGTAAGGGCTTATTATTGCTCGTCTACAAATATCCAAATTTTGATGCCTAATACCCCATAGATAGTTCGAACTGGATAGCAACAATAATCAATTTTAGCTCGAATGGTTTGTAGAGGAACCCGTCCTTCTCTGATCCATTCGACACGTGCAATTTCTTTTCCGTCTATACGTCCGGCAATTTGTACTTGAATTCCCTTTGTACCCGCCTGTTCAGTTAATTCAATAGCTTTTTTCATTGCTTTGCGAAATGAAACTCTATTCTTTAATTGTCCGGCTATAAATTCTGCGAGAATATTAGGGTGTCCATAAGGGTTTCCTATTCTTGTAATAGCAATGTTAAGTTTTCGGTTCCCAGAATTTAATTCTTTTTGTACATTCATCTGTAATTCTTCGATTTTTCGAGACCCACCTTCTATTAATAACTTTGGGAATCCCATAAAGATTATCACTTGAATAAGATCAATTCTTTT